>NC_054480.1:125277815-125395315 GCF_017639515.1 Carcharodon carcharias
ACCCAGACACCGAGAGAGAGAGAGAGACCCAGAGAACAAGAGAGAGGGCCAGAGACAGAAGAGTGACCCAGATACTGAGAGAGAGAGAGACCGAGAGAGGGCGACCCAGAGACTGAGAGAGAGAGAGAGAGAGACCCAGAGACCGAGAGAGAGAGAGACCCAGAGACCGAGAGAGAGGGAGAGAGAGACCCAGACACCGAGAGAGAGAGCGAGACCCAGAAAGAGAGAGAGAGACCCAGAGACCGAGAGAGACCCACAGACAGAGAGTGAGAGAGAGACACGCAGAGACTGAGAGAGTCCCAGAGACCGAGAGAGAGATAGAGAGAGAGAGGAAGACCCAGAGACCGAGAGAGAAGGAGAGAGGGAGAGAGAGACCCAGAGACCGAGAGAGAGAGAGAGACCCAGAGACCGAGAGAGAGAGAGAGACCCAGAGACCGAGAGAGAGAGCCAGAGACCGAGAGAGAGAGACCGAGATCCAGAGAGAGAGAAAGAGACTCAGAGACCGAGAGACCCAGTGACCGTGAGAGAGAGAGACTGTGACCCAGAGACCGAGAGAGAGAGAGACCGTGACCCAGAGACAGAGAGAGAGGCACCCAGAGACCGAGAGAGAGAGCGAGACCCCGAGACCTTGAGACCGAGTGAGAGAGAACGAGAGACCGAGAGAGAGAGAGAGCGAGCCCCAGAGACTGAGAGAGAGAGAGAGAGAGAGTGAGCGAGACCCAGAGACTGAGAGGGAGAGGGAGAGAGAGAGAGCCAGAGACCAAGAGAGAGAGAGACCCAGAAACTGAGAGAGAGAAATAGAGAGTAAGAGAGAGAGAGACCCAGAGGCTCAGAGAGAGAGAGAGAGAGAGACCGAGACCAAGAGAGAGAGAGAGAGAGAGACCGAGACCCAGAGACCGAGAGAGTGAGACCCAGAGACTGAGAGAGAGAGCGAGAGAGAGAGAGCGAGACCCAGAGACTGAGAGGGAGAGAGAGAGAGAGAGAGAGCCAGAGACCAAGAGAGAGAGACCCAGAAACTGAGAGAGAGACCCAGAGGCTCAGAGAGAGAGAGAGCGAGACCCAGAGACTGAGAGAGAGAGAGAGAGAGTGAGAGACTGAGACCGAGAGAGAGAGAGAGAGAGACCGAGACCCAGAGACCGAGAGAGTGAGACCCAGAGACTGAGAGAGAGATACAGAGACCCAGAGAGAGAGAAAGAGAGACACAGAGACAGACAGAGAGAGAGAGAGCCATAGACTGAGAGAGAGCGAGACCCAGAAACTGAGAGAGAGAAATAGAGAGAAAGAGAGAGAGAGACCCAGATGCTCAGAGAGAGAGAGAGAGTGAGACCCAGATACTCAGAGAGAGAGACACACAGAGACCGATAGAGAGAGAGAGAGACCCAGAGAGAGAGAAAGACCCAGAGACCGAGAGAGAGAGAGACCCAGAGACCAAGAGAGAGAGACCTAGAGACCCAGAGACCCAGAGACCCAGAGACCCAGAGACCCAGAGACCCAGAGACCCAGAGACCCAGAGACCCAGAGACCCAGAGACCCAGAGACCCAGAGACCCAGAGACCGAGAGACCGAGAGACCGAGAGACCGAGAGAGAGAGAGAGGGAGAGAGGGAGAGAGGGAGAGAGAGACCCAGACACCGAGAGAGACAGAGAGACCCAGAGACCGAGAGAGGGAGCCAGAGACAGAAGAGTGACCCAGATACTGAGAGAGAGACTGACCGAGAGAGGGCGACCCAGAGACCGAGAGAGATGGAGAGATAGAGAGACCCAGAGAGAGAGAGAGAGATAGATAGACCCAGAAACCGAGAGAGAGAGACCGAGACTCAGAGACTGAGAGAGAGAGACCTAGAGACCCAGACACCGAGAAAGAGAGAGAGACCCAGAGAGAGAGAGAGAGAGAGACCCAGAGACTGAGAGAGAGACCTAGAGACACAGAAACTGAGAGGGGGAGAGAGAGAGAGAGAGAGAGAGAGAGAGAGAGACACCCAGAGACAGAAGAGTGACCCAGATACTGAGAGAGAGAGAGACCGAGAGAGGGCGACCCAGAGACCGAGAGAGAGGGAGAGAGAGAGAGAGACCGAGAGAGAGAGAGAGATAGAGAGCTCCAGAGACTGAGAATGAGAGAGAGAGAGACCGAGACCGAGAGAGACCGAGACCGAGAGAGAGACCGAGACCCAGAGACCGAGAGAGTGAGACCCAGAGACTGAGAGAGAAAGAGAAAGATACAGAGACCCAGAGAGAGAGAAAGAAAGAGAGACACAGAGACAGACAGAGAGAGAGAGAGAGCCAGAGACTGAGAGAGAGAGAGACCCAGAAACTGAGAGAGAGAAATAGAGAGAAAGATAGAGAGACCCAGATGCTCAGAGAGAGAGAGAGAGTGAGACCCAGATACTCAGAGAGAGAGACACAGAGACCAATAGAGAGAGAGAGAGAGACCCAGAGAGAGAGAGAAAGACCCAGAGACCGAGAGAGAGAGAGACCCAGAGACCAAGAGAGAGAGACCTAGAGACCCAGAGACCCAGAGACCCAGAGACCAAAGAGAGGGAGAGAGAGACCCAGACACCGAGAGAGACAGAGAGACCCAGAGACCGAGAGAGGGAGCCAGAGACTGAGAGAGAGAGAGAGAGAGACCCAGAGAGAGAGAGACCCAGAGAGAAAGAGAGAGAGACACCGAGACCCAGAGAGAGAGAGAAAGAGATGGAGAGATCCAGAGACTGAGAGAGGGAGACCGAGAGACCGATAAAGAGAGAGAGACCCAGAGAGAGAGAGAGAGAGAGAGAGAGAGAGACCCAGAGACCAAGAGAGATACCTAGAGACATAGAGACCGAGAGGGAGAGAGAGAGAGAGAGAGACTCAGAGACTGAGAGAGAGAGAGAGAGAGACACCCAGAGACCAAGAGACAGAGAGACCCAGAGAGAGACCCAGAGACCCAGAGACCGAGAGAGAGGGAGAGAGAGACCCAGACACCGAGACAGAAGGGTGACCCAGATACTGAGAGAGAGAGAAACCGAGAGAGGGCGACCCAGAGAACGAGAGAGAGGGAGAGAGAGAGAGAGACCCAGAGACTGAGAAAGAGAGATAGAGAGATCCAGAGACTGAGAAAGAAAGAGGGACCCAGAGAGAGAGAGACCCAGAGACCGAGAGAGAGGGAGAGAGAGAGAGAGACCGAGAGAGAGAGAGAGATAGAGAGCTCCAGAGACTGAGAGAGGGAGACCCAGAGACTGAGAAAGAGAGAGAGAGAGACCCAGAGACCGAGAGAGAGAGGCCCAGAGACCGAGAGAGAGAGAGACCCAGAGACCGAGAGAGTGAGAGAGACCCAGAGACCGAGAGAGTGAAAGAGACCCAGAGACCAAGAGAGTGAGAGAGACGCAGAGACAGAGAGAGACCCAGAGACCGAGAGAGAGACCCAGAGACCGAGAGAGAGACCCAGAGACCGAGAGAGAGACCCAGAGACCGAGAGAGAGACCCAGAGACCGAGAGAGAGACCCAGAGACCGAGAGAGAGAGAGAGAGAGACCCAGAGACTGAGAGAGAGAGAGAGAGACCCAGAGAGCGAGAGAGAGACCGAGACACAGAGAGCGATAGATAGAGAGACCCACAGACTGAGAGAGAGAGAGAGAGAGACACCCAGAGACCAAGAGAGAGAGAGACCCAGAGAGAGACCCAGAGACCCAGAGACCGAGAGAGAGGGAGAGAGGGAGAGAGAGACCCAGACACCGAGACAGAAGGGTGACCCAGATACTGAGAGAGAGAGAAACCGAGAGAGGGCGACCCAGAGAACCAGAGAGAGGGAGAGAGAGAGAGAGACCCAGAGACTGAGAAAGAGAGATAGAGAGATCCAGAGACTGAGAAAGAAAGAGGGACCCAGAGAGAGAGAGAGAGAGAGAGAGACCCAGAGACCGAGAGAGAGAGACCCAGAGACCGAGAGAGAGGGAGAGAGAGAGACCGAGAGAGAGAGAGAGAGATAGAGAGTTCCAGAGACTGAGAGAGGGAGACCCAGAGACTGAGAAAGAGAGAGAGAGAGACCCAGAGACCGAGAGAGAGACCTAGAGACACAAAGACCGAGAGAGGGGGAGAGAGAGAGAGAGGGGGAGAGAGAGGGAGAGACTCAGAGACTGAGAGAGAGAGAGACACCCAGAGACCAAGAGAGAGAGAGACCCAGAGAGAGACCCAGAGACCGAGAGAGAGAGAGAGACCCAGAGACTGAGAGAGAGAGAGACCCAGAGAGCGAGAGAGAGACCGAGACACAGAGAGCGATAGAGAGAGAGACCCACAGACAGAGAGAGAGAGACCCAGAGACCGAGAGAGAGAGCCCCAGAGACCGAGAGAGAGAGAGACCCAGAGACCGAGAGAGAGACCCAGAGACCGAGAGAGAGAGAGACCCAGAGACCGAGAGAGAGGGAGAGAGAGACCCAGACACCGAGAGAGAGAGCGAGACCCAGAAAGAGAGAGAGACCCAGAGACCGAGAGAGACCCACAGACAGAGAGTGAGAGAGAGACACGCAGAGACTGAGAGAGTCCCAGAGAGCGAGAGAGAGAGAGAGAGAGAGGAAGACCCAGAGACCGAGAGAGAAGGAGGGAGAGAGAGAACCAGAGACCGAGAGAGAGAGACCCAGAGACCCAGAGACCAAGAGAGAGAGAGAGAGACCCAGAGACCGAGAGAGAGAGCCAGAGAGAGAAGAGTGACCCAGATACTGAGAGAGAGAGAGAGAGACCGAGAGAGGGCGACCCAGAGACCGAGAGAGAGGGAGAGAGAGAGAGAGAGACCGGGAGAGAGAGAGAGAGATAGAGAGCTCCAGAGACTGAGAGAGGGAGACCCAGAGACCGAGAGAGAGTGACCCAGAGACCGAGAGAGAGAGAGACCCAGAGACCAAGAGAGTGAAAGAGACCCAGAGACCAAGAGAGACCCAGAGACCGAGAGAGAGACCCAGAGACCGAGAGAGAGACCCAGAGACCGAGAGAGAGACCCAGAGACCGAGAGAGAGACCCAGAGACCGAGAGAGAGACCCAGAGACCGAGAGAGAGACCCAGAGACCGAGAGAGAGAGAGAGAGAGACCCAGAGACTGAGAGAGAGAGAGAGAGAGACCCAGAGAGCGAGAGAGAGACCGAGACACAGAGAGCGATAGATAGAGAGACCCACAGACTGAGAGAGAGAGAGAGAGAGAGACCCAGAGATCGAGAGAGAGAGACCCAGAGAATGAGAGGGAGGGAAAGAGAGTGAAAGAGACCCAGAGACCAAGAGAGTGAGAGAGACGCAGAGACAGAGAGAGACCCAGAGACCGAGAGAGAGACCCAGAGACCGAGAGAGAGACCCAGAGACCGAGAGAGAGACCCAGAGACCGAGAGAGAGACCCAGAGACCGAGAGAGAGACCCAGAGACCGAGAGAGAGAGAGAGAGAGACCCAGAGACTGAGAGAGAGAGAGAGAGACCCAGAGAGCGAGAGAGAGACCGAGACACAGAGAGCGATAGATAGAGAGACCCACAGACTGAGAGAGAGAGAGAGAGAGACCCAGAGATCGAGAGAGAGAGAGACCCAGAGAATGAGAGGGAGGGAAAGAGGGAGAGAGAGACCCAGAGACCGGGAGAGAGACCGAGACCCAGAAAGAGAGAGAGAGACCCAGAGACCGAGAGAGAGAGAGAGACCCAGAGACCGAGAGAGAGAGAGAGACCCAGAGACCGAGAGACCGAGAGAGAGGGAGAGAGAGACCCAGACACCGAGAGAGAGAGCGAGACCCAGAAAGAGAGAGAGAGACCCAGAGACCGAGAGAGACCCACAGACAGAGTGAGAGAGAGACACGCAGAGACTGAGAGAGTCCCAGAGACCGAGAGAGAGAGAGAGAGAGAGAGAGAGAGAGAGGAAGACCCAGAGACCGAGAGAGAAGGAGAGAGGGAGAGAGAGAACCAGAGACCGAGAGAGAGAGACCCAGAGACCGAGAGAGAGAGAGACCCAGAGACCGAGAGAGAGAGAGAGACCCAGAGACCCAGAGAGAGAGAGAGAGAGAGACCGTGACCCAGAAAGAGAGAGAGACACCCAGAGACCGAGAGAGAGAGCGAGACCCCGAGACCTTGACACCAAGTGAGAGAGAATGAGAGACCGAGAGAGAGAGAGAGAGCGAGACCCAGAGATTGAGAGTGAGAGAGAGAGAGAGAGCCAGAGACCAAGAGAGAGAGAGACCCAGAAACTGAGAGAGTGAGACCCAGAGACTGAGAGAGAAAGAGAAAGATACAGAGACCCAGAGAGAGAGAAAGAAAGAGAGACACAGAGACAGACAGAGAGAGAGAGAGCCAGAGACTGAGAGAGAGAGAGACCCAGAGGCTCAGAGAGAGAGAGAGAGAGAGCGAGACCCAGAGACCGAGAGAGAGAGAGAGAGAGAGCGAGACCGAGAGAGAGACCGAGACCCAGAGACCGAGAGAGTGAGACCCAGAGACTGAGAGAGAAAGAGAAAGATACAGAGACCCAGAGAGAGAGAAAGAAAGAGAGACACAGAGACAGACAGAGAGAGAGAGAGAGCCAGAGACTGAGAGAGAGAGACCCAGAAACTGAGAGAGAGAAATAGAGAAAGATGCTCAGAGAGAGAGAGAGTGAGACCCAGATACTCAGAGAGAGAGACACAGAGACCGATAGAGAGAGAGAGAGAGACCCAGAGAGAGAGAGAAAGACACAGAGACCGAGAAAGAGAGAGACCCAGAGACGAAGAGAGAAAGACCTAGAGACCCAGAGACCCAGAGACCCAGAGACCGAGAGAGAGGGAGATAGGGAGAGAGAGACCCAGACACCGAGAGAGACAGAGAGACCCAGAGACCGAGAGAGGGAGCCAGAGACAGAAGAGTGACCCAGATACTGAGAGAGAGACCGACCGAGAGAGGGCGACCCAGAGACCGAGAGAGATGGAGAGAGACCCAGAAAGAGAGAGAGATAGAGAGATCCAGAGACTGAGAGAGGGAGACCGAGAGACCGATAAAGAGAGAGAGACCCAGTGAGAGAGAGAGAGAGAGAGACCCAGAGACCAAGAGAGATACCTAGAGACACAGAGACCGAGAAGGAGAGAGAGAGAGAGAGGGAGAGAGAGAGAGAGAGACTCAGAGACTGAGAGAGAGAGAGAGAGACACCCAGAGACCAAGAGAGAGAGAGACCCAGAGAGAGACCCAGAGACCCAGAGACCGAGAGAGAGGGAGAGAGCGAGAGAGAGACCCAGACACCGAGACAGAAGAGTGACCCAGATACTGAGAGAGAGAGAGACCGAGAGAGGGCGACCCAGAGACCGAGAGAGAGAGAGAGACCTAGAGACTGAGAAAGAGAGATAGAGAGACCCAGAGACTGAGAAAGAGAGAGAGACCCAGAGAGAGAGAGGGAGAGAGACCCAGAGGCCGAGAGAGAGAGACCCAGAGACCGAGAGAGAGAGACCCAGAGACCGAGAGAGAGAGACCCAGAGACCGAGAGAGAGAGAGAGACCCAGAGACCCAGAGAGAGAGAGAGAGAGACCGTGACCCAGAAAGAGAGAGCGAGACCCCGAGACCTTGACACCAAGTGAGAGAGAATGAGAGACCGAGAGAGAGAGAGAGAGAGCGAGACCCAGAGATTGAGAGTGAGAGAGAGAGAGAGAGCCAGAGACCCAGAAACTGAGAGAGTGAGACCCAGAGACTGAGAGAGAAAGAGAAAGATACAGAGACCCAGAGAGAGAGAAAGAAAGAGAGACACAGAGACAGACAGAGAGAGAGAGAGCCAGAGACTGAGAGAGAGAGAGACCCAGAGGCTCAGAGAGAGAGAGAGAGAGCGAGACCCAGAGACCGAGAGAGAGAGAGAGAGAGAGCGAGACCCAGAGACTGAGAAAGAGAGAGAGAGAGAGAGAGAGAGACCGAGACCGAGAGAGAGACCGAGACCCAGAGACCGAGAGAGTGAGACCCAGAGACTGAGAGAGAAAGAGAAAGATACAGAGACCCAGAGAGAGAGAAAGAAAGAGAGACACAGAGACAGACAGAGAGAGAGAGAGACCCAGAGATCGAGAGAGTGAGAGAGACCCAGAGACCGAGAGAGAGACCCAGAGACCGAGAGAGAGAGAGAGACCCAGAGACTGAGAGAGAGAGAGAGAGACCCAGAGAGCGAGAGAGAGACCGAGACACAGAGAGCGTTAGATAGAGAGACCCACAGACTGAGAGAGAGAGAGAGAGACCCAGAGAGCGAGAGAGAGACCGAGACACAGAGAGCGATAGATAGAGAGACCCACAGAATGAGAGAGAGAGAGAGAGACCCAGAGACCGAGAGAGAGAGAGACCCAGAGACTGAGAGAGAGGGAAAGAGGGAGAGAGAGACCCAGACACCGAGAGAGAGAGCGAGACCCAGAAAGAGAGAGAGAGACCCAGACACCAAGAGAGAGAGCAAGACCCAGAAAGAGAGAGCGGGACCCAGAAAGAGAGAGCGAGACCCAGAAAGAGAGAGCGAGACCCAGAGACCGAGAGAGAGAGCGAGACCCCAAGACCTTGAGACCGAGTGAGAGAGAACGAGAGACCGAGACAGGGAGAGAAAGCGAGACCCAGAGACAGAGAGAGAGCGAGAGAGAGAGAGCGAGACCCAGAGACTGAGAGGGAGAGAGAGAGAGAGAGAGAGCCAGAGACCAAGAGAGAGAGACCCAGAAACTGAGAGAGAGACCCAGAGGCTCAGAGAGAGAGAGAGCGAGACCCAGAGACTGAGAGAGAGAGAGAGAGAGTGAGAGACTGAGACCGAGAGAGAGAGAGAGAGAGACCGAGACCCAGAGACCGAGAGAGTGAGACCCAGAGACTGAGAGAGAGATACAGAGACCCAGAGAGAGAGAAAGAGAGACACAGAGACAGACAGAGAGAGAGAGAGCCATAGACTGAGAGAGAGAGAGAGACCCAGAAACTGAGAGAGAGAAATAGAGAGAAAGAGAGAGAGAGACCCAGATGCTCAGAGAAAGAGAGAGAGTGAGACCCAGATACTCAGAGAGAGAAACAGAGACCGATAGAGAGAGAGAGAGACCCAGAGAGAGAGAAAGACCCAGAGAGAGAGAGAAAGACCCAGAGAGAGAGAGAAAGACCCAGAGACCGAGAGAGAGAGAGACCCAGAGACCAAGAGAGAGAGAGACCCAGAGACCAAGAGAGAGAGACCTAGAGACCCAGAGACCCAGAGACCGAGAGACCGAGAGACCGAGAGACCGAGAGACCGAGAGACCGAGAGACCGAGAGACCGAGAGACCGAGAGACCGAGAGACCGAGAGAGAGGGAGAGAGGGAGAGAGGGAGAGAGGGAGAGAGGGAGAGAGAGACCCAGGCACCGAGAGAGACAGAGAGACCCAGAGACCGAGAGAGGGAGCCAGAGACAGAAGAGTGACCCAGATACTGAGAGAGAGACTGACCGAGAGAGGGCGACCCAGAGACCGAGAGAGATGGAGAGAGAGAGAGAGACCCAGAGAGAGAGAGAGATAGAGAGACCCAGAGACCGAGAGAGATAACTAGAGACACAGAGACCGAGAGGGACAGAGAGAGAGAGGGAGAGAGAGAGAGAGACTCAGAGACTGAGAGAGACCTAGAGACCCAGACACCGAGAAAGAGAGAGAGACCCAGAGACCGAGAGAGAGAGCCAGAGACAGAAGAGTGACCCAGATACTGAGAGAGAGACTGAGAAAGGGCGACCCAGAGACCGAGAGAGAGAGAGAGACCCAGAGACTGAGAAAGAGAGATAGAGAGATCCAGAGACTGAGAAAGAGAGAGAGACCCAGAGAGAGAGAGAGAGAGAGAGAGAGAGAGAGACCCAGAGACCGAGAGAGAGACCTAGAGACACAGAAACTGAGAGAGAGGGAGAGAGAGAGAGAGAGACACCCAGAGACCAAGAGAGAGAGAGACCCAGAGACCGAGAGAGAGGGAGAGAGGGAGAGAGAGACCCAGACACCGAGAGAGAGAGGGAGACACAGAGACCGAGAGAGAGAGAGAGACACAGAGACCGAGAGAGAGAGAGACCCAGAGACCGAAAGAGTGAGAGAGACCCAGAGACCGAGAGAGTGAAAGAGACCCAGCGACCAAGAGAGTGAGAGAGACGCAGAGACAGAGAGAGAGACCCAGAGACTGAGAGAGAGACCCAGAGACCAAGAGAGAGAGAGAGACCCAGAGACTGAGAGAGAGAGAGAGGGACCGAGAGAGGGCGAGCCAGAGACTGAGAGAGAGAGAGAGAGAGAGACCCAGAGAGAGAGAGAGAGAGAGAGAGACCCAGAGAGAGAGAGAGACCCAGAGAGAAAGAGAGATAGACCTAGAAACCGAGAGAGAGAGACCGAGATCCAGAGAGAGAGAAAGAAACTCAGAGACCGAGAGACCCAGTGACCGTGAGAGAGAGAGAGAGACCGTGACCCAGAGTACGAGAGAGAGAGAAAGAGACCGTGACCCAGAGACAGAGAGAGAGACACCCAGAGACCGAGAGAGAGAGCGAGACCCCGAGACCTTGAGACCAAGTGAGAGAGAACGAGAGACCGAGAGAGAGAGAGAGAGCGAGACCCAGAGACTGAGAGAGAGAGAGAGAGAGAGAGCGAGACCCAGAGGCTGAGAGAGAGAGAGAGAGAGAGAGAGAGCGAGACCCAGAGACCGAGAGAGAGAGAGCGAGACCCAGAGACTGAGAAAGAGAGAGAGAGAGAGAGAGAGAGACCGAGACCGAGACCGAGAGACCGAGACCCAGAGACCGAGAGAGTGAGACCCAGAGACTGAGAGAGAAAGAGAAAGATACAGAGACCCAGAGAGAGAGAAAGAAAGAGAGACACAGAGACAGACAGAGAGAGAGAGAGCCAGAGACTGAGAGAGAGAGAGAGACCCAGAAACTGAGAGAGAGAAATAGAGAGAAAGATAGAGAGACCCAGATGCTCAGAGAGAGAGAGAGTGTGAGACCCAGATACTCAGAGAGAGAGAGACACAGAGACCAATAGAGAGAGAGAGAGAGACCCAGAGAGAGAGAGAAAGACCCAGAGACCGAGAGAGAGAGAGACCCAGAGACCAAGAGAGAGAGACCTAGAGACCCAGAGACCAAGAGACCCAGAGAGGGAGAGAGAGACCCAGACACCGAGAGAGACAGAGAGACCCAGAGACTGAGAGAGGGAGCCAGAGACAGAAGAGTGACCCAGATACTGAGAGAGAGACCGACCGAGAGAGAGGGCGACCCAGAGACCGAGAGAGATGGAGAGAGAGAGAGAGACCCAGCGAGAGAGAGAGAGATGGAGAGATTCAGAGACTGAGAGAGGGAGACCGAGAGACCGATAAAGAGAGAGAGACCCAGAGAGAGAGAGAGAGAGAGAGAGAGAGAGACACCCAGAGACCAAGAGAGATACCTAGAGACACAGAGACAGAGAGGGAGAGAGAGAGAGAGAGAGACTCAGAGACAGAGAGAGAGAGAGACACCCAGAGACCAAGAGAGAGAGAGACCCAGAGAGAGACCCAGAGACCGAGAGAGAGGGAGAGAGGGAGAGAGAGACCCAGACACCGAGACAGAAGGGTGACCCAGATACTGAGAGAGAGAGAAATCGAGAGAGGGCGACCCAGAGAACGAGAGAGAGGGAGAGAGAGAGAGAAACCCAGAGACAGAGAAAGAGATAGAGAAATCCAGAGACTGAGAAAGAAAGAGGGACCCAGAGAGAGAGAGAGAGAGAGACCCAGAGACCAAGAGAGAGAGACCCAGAGACCGAGAGAGAGGGAGAGAGAGAAAGAGACCCAGAGATAGAGAGCTCCAGAGACTGAGAGAGGGAGACCCAGAGACTGAGAAAGAGAGAGAGAGAGACCCAGAGACCGAGAGAGAGACCTAGAGACACAAAGACCGAGAGAGGGGGAGAGAAAGAGAGAGAGAGACTCAGATACTGAGAGAGAGAGAGAGACCGAGAGAGGGCGACCCAGAGACCGAGAGAGAGGGAGAGAGAGAGAGACCCAGAGATAGAGAGCTCCAGAGACTGAGAGAGGGAGAACCAGAGACTGAGAAAGAGAGAGAGAGAGACCCAGAGACCGAGAGAGAGACCTAGAGACACAAAGACCGAGAGAGGGGGAGAGAGAGAGAGAGGGGGAGAGAGAGAGAGAGACTCAGAGACTGAGAGAGAGAGAGACACCCAGAGACCAAGAGAGAGAGAGACCCAGAGAGAGACCCAGAGACCGAGAGAGAGAGAGAGACCCAGAGACCGAGAGAGAGAGACCCAGAGACTGAGAGAGAGAGAGAGAGACCCAGAGAGCGAGAGAGAGACCGAGACACAGACAGCGATAGAGAGAGAGACCCACAGACAGAGAGAGAGAGACCCAGAGACCGAGAGAGAGAGCCCCAGAGACCGAGAGAGAGAGAGACCCAGAGACCGAGAGAGAGAGAGACCCAGAGACCCAGAGACCGAGAGAGAGGGAGAGAGAGAGACCCAGACACCGAGAGAGAGAGCGAGACCCAGAAAGAGAGAGAGAGACCCAGAGACCGAGAGAGACCCACAGACAGAGAGTGAGAGAGAGACACGCAGAGACTGAGAGAGTCCCAGAGACCGAGAGAGAGAGAGAGAGAGAGAGAGAGAGGAAGACCCAGAGACCGAGAGAGAAGGAGAGAGGGAGAGAGAGAACCAGAGACCGAGAGAGAGAGACCCAGAGACCGAGAGAGACCCAGAGACCAAGAGAGAGAGAGAGAGACCCAGAGACCGAGAGAGAGAGCCAGAGAGAGAAGAGTGACCCAGATACTGAGAGAGAGAGAGAGACTGAGAGAGGGCGAGCCAGAGACTGAGAGAGAGAGAGAGAGAGAGACCCAGAGAGAGAGAGAGAGATAGACCCAGAGAGAAAGAGAGATAGACCCAGAAACCGAGAGAGAGAGACCGAGATCCAGAGAGAGAGAAAGAGACTCAGAGACCGAGAGACCCAGTGATCGTGAGAGAGAGAGAGAGAGACTGTGACTCAGAGACCGAGAGAGAGAGAGAGAGACCGTGACCCAGAGACAGAGAGAGAGACACCCAGAGACCGAGAGAGAGAGCGAGACCCCAAGACCTTGAGACCGAATGAGAGAGAACGAGAGACCGAGAGAGAGAGAGAGCGAGACCCAGAGACTGAGAGAGAGAGAGAGCGAGACCCAGAGACTGAGAGAGAGAGAGAGAGAGAGAGAGAGAGAGAGAGAGAGCCAGAGACCAAGAGAGAGAGAGACCCAGAAACTGAGAGAGAGAAATAGAGAGTAAGAGAGAGAGAGACCCAGAGGCTCAGAGAGAGAGAGAGAGAGAGAGAGAGCGAGACCCAGAGACCGAGAGAGAGAGAGAGAGAGAGAGCGAGACCCAGAGACTGAGAAAGAGAGAGAGAGAGAGAGAGACCGAGACCGAGAGAGACCGAGACCCAGAGACCGAGAGAGTGAGACCCAGAGACTGAGAGAGAAAGAGAAAGATACAGAGACCCAGAGAGAGAGAAAGAAAGAGAGACACAGAGACAGACAGAGAGAGAGAGAGCCAGAGACTGAGAGAGAGAGAGACCCAGAAACTGAGAGAGAGAAATAGAGAGAAAGAGAGAGAGACCCAGATGCTCAGAGAGAGAGAGAGTGAGACCCAGATACTCAGAGAGAGAGAGACACAGAGACCGATAGAGAGAGAGAGAGAGAGACCCAGAGAGAGAGAGAAAGACCCAGAGACCGAGAAAGAGAGAGACCCAGAGACCAAGAGAGAGAGACCCGGAGACCCAGAGACCGAGAGAGAGGGAGAGGGAGAGAGGGAGAGAGAGACCCAGACACCGAGAGAGACAGAGAGACCCAGAGACCGAGAGAGGGAGCCAGAGACAGAAGAGTGACCCAGATACTGAGAGTGAGACCGACCGAGAGAGGGCGACCCAGAGACCGAGAGAGATGGAGAGAGAGAGAGAGACCCAGAGAGAGAGAGAGAGATAGAGAGATCCAGAGACTGAAAGAGGGAGACCGAGAGACTGATAAAGAGAGAGAGACCCAGAGAGAGAGAGAGAGAGAGAGAGACCCAGAGACCAAGAGAGATACCTAGAGACACAGAGACCGAGAGGGAGAGAGAGAGAGAGACTCAGAGACTGAGAGAGAGAGACACCCAGAGACCAAGAGAGAGAGAGACCCAGAGAGAGACCCAGAGACCGAGAGAGAGAGACCTAGAGACCGAGAGAGAGAGAGACCCAGAGACTGAGAGAGAGAGAGAGAGACCCAGAGAGCGAGAGAGAGACCGAGACACAGAGAGCGATAGAGAGAGAGACACACAGACAGAGAGAGAGAGACCCAGAGACCGAGAGAGAGAGCGAGACCCAGAAAGAGAGAGAGAGTCCCAGAGACCGAGAGAGAGAGAGACCCAGAGACCGAGAGAGAGAGAGACCCAGAGACCGAGAGAGAGAGAGACCCAGAGACCCAGAGACCGAGAGAGAGGGAGAGAGAGACCCAGACACCGAGAGAGAGAGCGAGACCCAGAAAGAGAGAGAGAGACCCAGAGACCGAGAGAGACCCAGAGACAGAGAGTGAGAGAGAGACACGCAGAGACTGAGAGAGTCCCAGAGACCGAGAGAGAGAGAGAGAGAGAGAGAGGAAGACCCAGAGACCGAGAGAGAAGGAGAGAGGGAGAGAGAGAACCAGAGACCGAGAGAGAGAGACCCAGAGACCGAGAGAGACCCAGAGACCAAGAGAGAGAGAGAGACCCAGAGACCGAGAGAGAGAGCCAGAGAGAGAAGAGTGACCCAGATACTGAGAGAGAGAGAGAGAGAGACCGAGAGAGGGCGAGCCAGAGACTGAGAGAGAGAGAGAGAGAGAGAGAGAGAGACCCAGAGAGAGAGAGAGAGAGAGACCCAGAGAGAGAGAGAGAGATAGACCCAGAAACCGAGAGAGAGAGACCGAGATCCAGAGAGAGAAAAAGAGACTCAGAGACCGAGAGACACAGTGACCGTGAGAGAGAGAGAGAGAGACCGTGACCCAGAGACAGAGAGAGGGACACCCAGAGACCGAGAGAGAGAGCGAGACCCCGAGACCTTGACACCAAGTGAGAGAGAACGAGAGACCGAGAGAGAGAGAGAGCGAAACCCAGAGATTGAGAGAGAGAGAGAGAGAGAGAGAGAGCCAGAGACCAAGAGAGAGAGAGACCCAGAAACTGAGAGAGTGAGACCCAGAGACTGAGAGAGAAAGAGAAAGATACAGAGACCCAGAGAGAGAGAAAGAAAGAGAGACACAGAGACAGACAGAGAGAGAGAGAGCCAGAGACTGAGAGAGAGAGAGAGACCCAGAGGCTCAGAGACCGAGAGAGAGAGCGAGACCCAGAGACCGAGAGAGAGAGAGAGAGAGAGAGCGAGACCCAGAGACTGAGAAAGAGAGAGAGAGAGAGAGACCGAGACCGAGAGAGAGACCGAGACCCAGAGACCGAGAGAGTGAGACCCAGAGACTGAGAGAGAAAGAGAAAGATACAGAGACCCAGAGAGAGAGAAAGAAAGAGAGACACAGAGACAGACAGAGAGAGAGAGAGCCAGAGACTGAGAGAGAGAGACACAGAAACTGAGAGAGAGAAATAGAGAAAGATGCTCAAAGAGAGAGAGAGACCCAGATACTCAGAGAGAGAGACACAGAGACCGATAGAGAGAGAGAGAGAGACCCAGAGAGAGAGAGAAAGACCCAGAGACCAAGAAAGAGAGAGACCCAGAGACGAAGAGAGAGAGACCTAGAGACCCAGAGACCCAGAGACCGAGAGAGAGGGAGAGAGGGAGAGAGAGACCCAGACACCAAGAGAGACAGAGAGACCCAGAGACCGAGAGAGGGAGCCAGAGACAGAAGAGTGACCCAGATACTGAGAGAGAAACCGACCGAGAGAGGGCGACCCAGAGACCGAGAGAGATGGAGAGAGAGAGAGAGCCAGAGAGAGAGAGAGATAGAGAGATCCAGAGACTGAGAGAGGGAGACCGAGAGACCGATAAAGAGAGAGAGACCCAGTGAAAGAGAGAGAGAGAGAGACCCAGAGAGATACCTAGAGACACAGAGACCGAGAGGGAGAGAGAGAGAGAGAGAGGGAGAGAGAGAGAGAGACTCAGAGACTGAGAGAGAGAGAGAGAGAGACACCCAGAGACCAAGAGAGAGAGAGACCCAGAGAGAGACCCAGAGACCGAGAGAGAGGGAGAGAGCGAGAGAGAGACCCAGACACCGAGACAGAAGAGTGACCCAGATACTGAGAGAGAGAGAGACCGAGAGAGGGCGACCCAGAGACCGAGAGAGAGGGAGAGAGAGAGAGACCTAGAGACTGAGAAAGAGAGATAGAGAGACCCAGAGACTGAGAAAGAGAGAGAGACCCAGAGAGAGAGAGGGAGAGAGACCCAGAGGCCGAGAGAGAGAGACCCAGAGACCGAGAGAGAGAGAGACCCAAAGACCGAGAGAGAGAGAGAGACCCAAAGACCGAGAGAGAGAGAGACCCAGAGATCGAGAGAGTGAGAGAGACCCAGAGACCGAGAGAGAGACCCAGAGGCCGAGAGAGAGAGAGAGAGAGAGAGAGCGAGACCCAGAGACTGAGAGGGAGAGAGAGAGAGAGAGAGAGCCAGAAACTGAGAGAGAGACCCAGAGGCTCAGAGAGAGAGAGAGCGAGACCCAGAGACTGAGAGAGAGAGAGAGAGAGGGAGACCCAGAGACTGAGAGAGAGAGAGAGACCCAGAGAGAAAGAGAGATAGACCCAGAAACCGAGAGAGAGAGACCGAGATCCAGAGAGAGAGAAAGAGACTCAGAGACCGAGAGACCCAGTGACCGCGAGAGAAAGAGAGAGACCGTGACCTAGAGACCGAGAGAGAGAGAGAGAGAGACCGTGACCCAGAGACCGAGAGAGAGAGCGAGACCCCGAGACCTTGAGACCAAGTGAGAGAGAACGAGAGACCGAGAGAGAGAGAGAGAGAGAGCGAGACCCAGAGACTGAGAGAGAGAGAGAGAGAGAGCGAGAACCAGAGACTGAGAGAGAGAGAGAGAGAGAGCCAGAGACCAAGAGAGAGAGAGACCCAGAAACTGAGAGAGAGAAATAGAGAGCAAGAGAGAGAGAGACCCAGAGGCTCAGAGAGAGAGAGAGAGAGAGAGAGCGAGACCCAGAGACCGAGAGAGAGAGACCGTGACCCAGAGACCGAGAGAGAGAGAGAGAGACCGTGACCCAGAGACAGAGAGAGAGACACCCAGAGACCGAGAGAGAGAGCGAGACCCCGAGACCTTGAGACCGAGTGAGAGAGAACGAGAGACCGAGAGAGAGAGAGAGAGAGAGAGAGCGAGACCCAGAGACTGAGGGAGAGAGAGAGAGAGAGAGCCAGAGACCAAGAGAGAGAGAGACCCAGAAACTGAGAGAGAGAAATAGAGAGTAAGAGAGAGAGAGACCCAGAGGCTCAGAGAGAGAGAGAGAGAGAGAGAGAGAGCGAGAGCGGGAGCGAGACCCAGAGACAGAGAGAGAGAGAGAGACCGAGACCGAGAGAGAGACCGAGACCCAGAGACCCAGAGACCGAGAGAGTGAGACCCAGAGACTGAGAGAGAGAGAGAGAGATACAGAGACACAGAGAGAGAGAAAGAAAGAGAGACACAGAGACAGACAGAGAGAGAGAGAGCCAGAGACTGAGAGAGAGAGAGATACAGAGAGCAAGAGAGAGAGAGAGAAATAGAGAGAAAGAGAGAGAGACCCAGATGCTCAGAGAGAGAGAGAGAGAGTGAGACCCAGATACTCAGAGAGAGAGACACAGAGACCGATAGAGAGAGAGAGAGAGAGAGACCCAGAGAGAGAGAGAAAGACCCAGAGACCGAGAGAGAGACCTAGAGACCCAGAGACCCAGAGACCGAGAGAGAGGGAGAGAGGGAGAGAGAGACCCAGACACCGAGAGAGACAGAGAGACCCAGAGACCGAGAGAGGGAGTCAGAGACAGAAGAGTGACCCAGATACTGAGAGAGAGACCGACCGAGAGAGGGCGACGCAGAGACCGAGAGAGATGGAGAGAGAGAGAGAGAGCCAGAGAGAGAGAGAGAGAGAGAGAGAGAGAGATAGAGAGATCCAGAGACTGAGAGAGGGAGACCCAGAGACCGATAAAGAGAGAGAGACCCAGAGAGAGAGAGAGAGAGAGAGAGAGAGACCCAGAGACCAAGAGAGATACCTAGAGACACAGAGACCGAGAGGGAGAGAGAGAGAGAGAGAGGGAGAGAGAGAGAGACTCAGAGACTGAGAGAGAGAGAGAGAGAGAGAGGGAGAGAGAGAGAGAGACTCAGAGACTGAGAGAGAGAGAGAGAGACACCCAGAGACCAAGAGAGAGAGAGACCCAGAGAGAGACCCAGAGACCCAGAGACCGAGAGAGAGAGACCTAGAGACCCAGAGACCCAGAGTCCGAGAGAGAGGGAGAGAGAGACCCAGAGACCGAGAAAGAGAGAGAGAGACCCAGAGACCGAGAGAGAGAGCCAGAGACAGAAGTGTGACCCAGATACTGAGAGAGAGAGAGACCGAGAGAGGGCGACCCAGAGACCGAGAGAGAGGGAGAGAGAGAGAGAGACCCAGAGACTGAGAAAGAGAGATAGAGAGATCCAGAGACTGAGAAAGAGATTGAGACCCAGAGAGAGAGAGAGGGAGAGACCCAGAGACCGATAGAGAGACCTAGCTACACAGAAACCGAGAGAGAGGGAGAGAGAGAGAGAGACAGAGGGAGAGAGAGAGAGAGAGAGACTCAGAGACTGAGAGACAGAGAGACACCCAGAGACCAAGAGAGAGAGAGACCCAGAGACCCAGAGACCGAGAGAGAGGGAGAGAGTGAGAGAGAGACCCAGAGACCGAGAGAGTGAGAGAGACCCAGAGACCGAGAGAGACAGCCAGAGACAGAAGAGTGACCCAGATACTGAGAGAGAGAGAGACCGAGAGAGGGCGACCCAGAGACTGAGAGAGAGGGAGAGAGAGAGAGAGACCCAGAGAGAGAGAGAGAGATAGAGAGCTCCAGAGACTGAGAGAGGGAGACACAGAGACTGAGAAAGAGAGAGAGAGAGACCCAGAGAACGAGAGAGAGACCTAGAGACACAAAGACCGAGAGAGGGGGAGAGAGAGAGAGAGAGAGAGGGGGAGAGAGAGAGAGAGACTCAGAGACTGAGAGAGAGAGAGACACCCAGAAACCAAGAGAGAGAGAGACCCAGAGACCCAGAGAGAGACCCAGAGACTGAGAGAGAGAGAGAGACCCAGAGAGCGAGAGAGAGACCGAGACACAGAGAGCAATAGAGAGAGAGACCCACAGACAGAGAGAGAGAGAGAGACCCAGAGACCAAGAGAGAGAGCGAGACCCAGAAAGAGAGAGAGAGACCCAGAGACCGAGAGAGAGACCCAGAGACCGAGAGAGAGACCCAGAGACAGAGAGTGAGAGAGAGACACGCAGAGACTGAGAGAGTCCCAGAGACCGAGAGAGAGAGAGAGAGGAAGACCCAGAGACCGAGAGAGAAGGAGAGAGGGAGAGAGAGAACCAGAGACCGAGAGAGAGAGACCCAGAGACCGAGAGAGAGAGAGAGAGGAAGACCCAGAGACCGAGAGAGAAGGAGAGAGGGAGAGAGAGAACCAGAGACCGAGAGAGAGAGACCCAGAGACCGAGAGAGAGAGAGAGACCGAGAGAGAGAGAGAGAGAGACCGAGACCGAGAGAGAGAGAGAGAGAGAGAGAGAGACACAGAGAGTGATAGATAGAGAGACCCACAGACGGAGAGAGAGAGAGAGACCGAGAGAGAGAGAGATCCAGAGACCCAGAGAGAGAGAGACCAGAGACTGAGAGAGAGGGAAAGAGGGAGAGAGAGACCCAGACACCGAGAGAGAGAGAGAGAGACCCAGAGACCGAGAGAGAGGGAGAGAGAGACCCAGAGAGCGAGAGAGAGACCGAGACACAGAAAGCGATAGATAGAGAGACCCACAGACTGAGAGAGAGAGAGAGAGACCCAGAGACCGAGAGAGAGAGACCCAGAGACCGAGAGAGAGAGACCCAGACACCGAGAGAGAGCGAGACCCAGAAAGAGAGAGAGAGACCCAGACAGAGAGAGAGAGACCCAGAGACCGAGAGAGAGAGAGACCCAGAGACCGAGAGAGAGGGAGAGAGAGACCCAGACACCGAGAGAGAGCGAGACCCAGAAAGAGAGAGAGAGACCCAGAAAGAGAGAGAGAGACCCAGAGACCGAGAGAGACCCACAGACAGAGAGTGAGAGAGAGACACGCAGAGACTGAGAGAGTCCCAGAGACCGAGAGAGAGAGAGAGACCCAGAGACTGAGAGAGAGAGACCCAGAGAGAAAGAGAGATAGACCCAGAAACCGAGAGAGAGAGACCGAGATCCAGAGAGAGAGAAAGAGACTCAGAGACCGAGAGACCCAGTGACCGCGAGAGAAAGAGAGACCGTGACCTAGAGACCGAGAGAGAGAGAGAGCGTGACCCAGAGACCGAGAGAGAGAGCGAGACCCCGAGACCTTGAGACCAAGTGAGAGAGAACGAGAGACCGAGAGAGAGAGAGAGAGAGAGAGAGAGAGAGAGAGAGAGCGAGACCCAGAGACGGAGAGAGAGAGAGAGAGAGAGAGCCAGAGACCAAGAGAGAGAGAGACCCAGAAACTGAGAGAGAGAAATAGAGAGTAAGAGAGAGAGAGACCCAGAGGCTCAGAGAGAGAGAGAGAGAGAGAGAGCGAGACCCAGACACCGAGAGAGAGAGAGAGAGAGAGAGAGACCGAGACCGAGAGAGAGAGAGAGAGAGAGCGAGACCCAGAGACTGAGAGAGAGAGAGAGAGATACAGAGACCCAGAGAG
Organism: Carcharodon carcharias; assembly: GCF_017639515.1. NCBI lineage: Eukaryota > Metazoa > Chordata > Chondrichthyes > Lamniformes > Lamnidae > Carcharodon > Carcharodon carcharias. Next base: position 125,298,524 of record NC_054480.1, read on the forward strand.
AGAGAAAGAAAGAGAGACACAGAGACAGACAGAGAGAGAGAGAGCCAGAGACTGAGAGAGAGAGAGAGACCCAGAAACTGAGAGAGAGAGAGAGAGACCCAGAAACTGAGAGAGAGAAATAGAGAGAAAGAGAGAGAGACCCAGATGCTCAGAGAGAGAGAGAGAGAGAGTGAAACCCAGATACTCAGAGAGAGAGACACAGAGACCGATAGAGAGAGAGAGAGAGAGACCCAGAGAGAGAGAGAAAGACCCAGAGAGCGAGAGAGAGAGAGACCCAGAGACCAAGAGAGAGAGACCTAGAGACCCAGAGACCCAGAGACCGAGTGAGAGGGAGAGAGAGAGAGAGACCCAGAGAGAGAGAGAGAGATAGAGAGATCCAGAGACTGAGAGAGGGAGACCCAGAGACCGATAAAGAGAGAGAGACCCAGAGAGAGAGAGAGAGAGACCCAGAGAGAGAGAGAGAGAGACCCAGAGAGAGAGAGAGAGAGACCCAGAGAGAGAGAGAGATACCTAGAGACACAGAGACCGAGAGGAAGAGAGAGAGAGAGAGAGAGAGGGAGAGAGAGAGAGAGAGACTCAGAGACTGAGAGAGAGAGACCTAGAGACCCAGAGATCCAGAGACCGGGAGAGAGGGAGAGAGAGACCCAGACACCGAGAAAGAGAGAGAGACCCAGACACCGAGAGAGAGAGCCAGAGACAGAAGAGTGACCCAGATACTGAGAGAGAGAGAGAGACCGAGAGAGGGCGACCCAGAGACCGAGAGAGAGGGAGAGAGAGAGAGAGACCCAGAGACTGAGAAAGAGAGATAGAGAGATCCAGAGACTGAGAAAGAGAGAGAGAGAGAGAGTCCCAGACACCGAGAGAGAGCGAGACCCAGAAAGAGAGAGAGAGACCCAGAGACCGAGAGAGAGAGAGACCCAGAGACCGAGAGAGAGGGAGAGAGAGACCCAGACACCGAGAGAGAGCGAGACCCAGAAAGAGAGAGAGAGACCCAGAGACCGAGAGAGAGAGAGACCCAGAGACCGAGAGAGACCCACAGACAGAGAGTGAGAGAGAGACACGCAGAGACTGAGAGAGTCCCAGAGAGCGAGAGAGAGAGAGAGAGAGAGAGGAAGACCCAGAGACCGAGAGAGAAGGAGAGAGGGACAGAGAGAACCAGAGACCGAGAGAGAGAGACCCAGAGACAGACCCAGAGAGCGAGAGAGAGAGACAGAGAGAGAGAGAGAGACCCAGAGACCGAGAGAGAGAGCCAGAGAGAGGAGAGTGACCCAGATACTGAGAGAGAGAGAGAGAGACCGAGAGAGGGCGAGCCAGAGACTGAGAGAGAGAGAGAGAGAGAGACCCAGAGAGAGAGAGAGAGAGAGAGAGAGACCCAGAGAGAAAGAGAGATAGACCCAGAAACCGAGAGAGAGAGACCGAGATCCAGAGAGAGAGAAAGAAACTCAGAGACCGAGAGACCCAGTGACCGTGAGAGAGAGAGAGAGACCGTGACCCAGAGTCCGAGAGAGAGAGAAAGAGACCGTGACCCAGAGACAGAGAGAGAGACACCCAGAGACCGAGAGAGAGAGCGAGACCCCGAGACCTTGAGACCAAGTGAGAGAGAACGAGAGACCGAGAGAGAGAGAGAGAGAGAGAGCGAGACCCAGAGACTGAGAGAGAGAGAGAGAGAGAGAGCGAGACCCAGAGGCTGAGAGAGAGAGAGAGAGAGAGAGAGCGAGACCCAGAGACCGAGAGAGAGAGAGCGAGACCCAGAGATTGAGAAAGAGAGAGAGAGAGAGAGAGAGAGACCGAGACCGAGACCGAGAGACCGAGACCCAGAGACCGAGAGAGTGAGACCCAGAGACTGAGAGAGAAAGAGAAAGATACAGAGACCCAGAGAGAGAGAAAGAAAGAGAGACACAGAGACAGACAGAGAGAGAGAGAGCCAGAGACTGAGAGAGAGACCCAGAAACTGAGAGAGAGAAATAGAGAGAAAGATAGAGAGACCCAGATGCTCAGAGAGAGAGAGAGTGTGAGACCCAGATACTCAGAGAGAGAGAGACACAGAGACCAATAGAGAGAGAGAGAGAGACCCAGAGAGAGAGAGAAAGACCCAGAGACCGAGAGAGAGAGAGAGACCCAGAGACCCAGAGAGAGAGAGAGAGAGAGACCGTGACCCAGAAAGAGAGAGCGAGACCCCGAGACCTTGACACCAAGTGAGAGAGAATGAGAGACCGAGAGAGAGAGAGAGAGAGCGAGACCCAGAGATTGAGAGTGAGAGAGAGAGAGAGAGCCAGAGACCCAGAAACTGAGAGAGTGAGACCCAGAGACTGAGAGAGAAAGAGAAAGATACAGAGACCCAGAGAGAGAGAAAGAAAGAGAGACACAGAGACAGACAGAGAGAGAGAGAGCCAGAGACTGAGAGAGAGAGAGACCCAGAGGCTCAGAGAGAGAGAGAGAGAGCGAGACCCAGAGACCGAGAGAGAGAGAGAGAGAGAGCGAGACCCAGAGACTGAGAAAGAGAGAGAGAGAGAGAGAGAGAGACCGAGACCGAGAGAGAGACCGAGACCCAGAGACCGAGAGAGTGAGACCCAGAGACTGAGAGAGAAAGAGAAAGATACAGAGACCCAGAGAGAGAGAAAGAAAGAGAGACACAGAGACAGACAGAGAGAGAGAGAGACCCAGAGATCGAGAGAGTGAGAGAGACCCAGAGACCGAGAGAGAGACCCAGAGACCGAGAGAGAGACCCAGAGACCGAGAGAGAGAGAGAGACCCAGAGACTGAGAGAGAGAGAGAGAGACCCAGAGAGCGAGAGAGAGACCGAGACACAGAGAGCGTTAGATAGAGAGACCCACAGACTGAGAGAGAGAGAGAGAGACCCAGAGAGCGAGAGAGAGACCGAGACACAGAGAGCGATAGATAGAGAGACCCACAGACTGAGAGAGAGAGAGAGAGACCCAGAGACCGAGAGAGAGAGAGACCCAGAGACTGAGAGAGAGGGAAAGAGGGAGAGAGAGACCCAGACACCGAGAGAGAGAGCGAGACCCAGAAAGAGAGAGAGAGACCCAGAGACCGAGAGAGAGAGACCCAGAGACCGAGAGAGAGAGAGACCCAGAGACTGAGAGGGAGGGAGAGAGAGACCCAGACACCGAGAGAGAGAGCGAGACCCAGAAAGAGAGAGAGAGACCCAGACACCAAGAGAGAGAGCGAGACCCAGAAAGAGAGAGCGGGACCCAGAAAGAGAGAGCGGGACCCAGAAAGAGAGAGCGAGACCCAGAAAGAGAGAGCGAGACCCAGAGACCGAGAGAGAGAGCGAGACCCCAAGACCTTGAGACCGAGTGAGAGAGAACGAGAGACCGAGACAGGGAGAGAAAGCGAGACCCAGAGACAGAGAGAGAGCGAGAGAGAGAGAGCGAGACCCAGAGACTGAGAGGGAGAGAGAGAGAGAGAGAGAGCCAGAGACCAAGAGAGAGAGACCCAGAAACTGAGAGAGAGACCCAGAGGCTCAGAGAGAGAGAGAGCGAGACCCAGAGACTGAGAGAGAGAGAGAGAGAGTGAGAGACTGAGACCGAGAGAGAGAGAGAGAGAGACCGAGACCCAGAGACAGAGAGAGTGAGACCCAGAGACTGAGAGAGAGATACAGAGACCCAGAGAGAGAGAAAGAGAGACACAGAGACAGACAGAGAGAGAGAGAGCCATAGACTGAGAGAGAGAGAGAGACCCAGAAACTGAGAGAGAGAAATAGAGAGAAAGAGAGAGAGAGACCCAGATGCTCAGAGAAAGAGAGAGAGTGAGACCCAGATACTCAGAGAGAGAAACAGAGACCGATAGAGAGAGAGAGAGACCCAGAGAGAGAGAAAGACCCAGAGAGAGAGAGAAAGACCCAGAGAGAGAGAGAAAGACCCAGAGACCGAGAGAGAGAGAGACCCAGAGACCGAGAGAGAGAGAGACCCAGAGACCAAGAGAGAGAGAGACCCAGAGACCAAGAGAGAGAGACCTAGAGACCCAGAGACCGAGAGACCGAGAGACCGAGAGACCGAGAGACCGAGAGACCGAGAGACCGAGAGACCGAGAGACCGAGAGACCGAGAGACCGAGAGACCGAGAGACCGAGAGACCGGGAGAGAGGGAGAGAGGGAGAGAGGGAGAGAGGGAGAGAGGGAGAGAGGGAGAGAGAGACCCAGGCACCGAGAGAGACAGAGAGACCCAGAGACCGAGAGAGGGAGCCAGAGACAGAAGAGTGACCCAGATACTGAGAGAGAGACTGACCGAGAGAGGGCGACCCAGAGACCGAGAGAGATGGAGAGAGAGAGAGAGACCCAGAGAGAGAGAGAGATAGAGAGACCCAGAGACCGAGAGAGATAACTAGAGACACAGAGACCGAGAGGGACAGAGAGAGAGAGGGAGAGAGAGAGACTCAGAGACTGAGAGAGACCTAGAGACCCAGACACCGAGAAAGAGAGAGAGACCCAGAGACCGAGAGAGAGAGCCAGAGACAGAAGAGTGACCCAGATACTGAGAGAGAGACTGAGAAAGGGCGACCCAGAGACCGAGAGAGAGAGAGAGACCCAGAGACTGAGAAAGAGAGATAGAGAGATCCAGAGACTGAGAAAGAGAGAGAGACCCAGAGAGAGAGAGAGAGAGAGAGAGAGAGAGACCCAGAGACCGAGAGAGAGACCTAGAGACACAGAAACTGAGAGAGAGGGAGAGAGAGAGAGAGAGACACCCAGAGACCAAGAGAGAGAGAGACCCAGAGACCGAGAGAGAGGGAGAGAGGGAGAGAGAGACCCAGACACCGAGAGAGAGAGGGAGACACAGAGACAGAGAGAGAGAGACACAGAGACCGAGAGAGAGAGAGACCCAGAGACCGAAAGAGTGAGAGAGACCCAGAGACCGAGAGAGTGAAAGAGACCCAGCGACCAAGAGAGTGAGAGAGACGCAGAGACAGAGAGAGAGACCCAGAGACTGAGAGAGAGACCCAGAGACCAAGAGAGAGAGAGAGACCCAGAGACTGAGAGAGAGAGAGAGGGACCGAGAGAGGGCGAGCCAGAGACTGAGAGAGAGAGAGAGAGAGAGACCCAGAGAGAGAGAGAGAGAGAGAGACCCAGAGAGAGAGAGAGACCCAGAGAGAAAGAGAGATAGACCCAGAAACCGAGAGAGAGAGACCGAGATCCAGAGAGAGAGAAAGAAACTCAGAGACCGAGAGACCCAGTGACCGTGAGAGAGAGAGAGAGACCGTGACCCAGAGTCCGAGAGAGAGAGAAAGAGACCGTGACCCAGAGACAGAGAGAGAGACACCCAGAGACCGAGAGAGAGAGCGAGACCCCGAGACCTTGAGACCAAGTGAGAGAGAACGAGAGACCGAGAGAGAGAGAGAGAGAGAGAGAGCGAGACCCAGAGACTGAGAGAGAGAGAGAGAGAGAGAGCGCGAGACCCAGAGGCTGAGAGAGAGAGAGAGAGAGAGAGAGCGAGACCCAGAGACCGAGAGAGAGAGAGCGAGACCCAGAGACTGAGAAAGAGAGAGAGAGAGAGAGAGAGAGACCGAGACCGAGACCGAGAGACCGAGACCCAGAGACCGAGAGAGTGAGACCCAGAGACTGAGAGAGAAAGAGAAAGATACAGAGACCCAGAGAGAGAGAAAGAAAGAGAGACACAGAGACAGACAGAGAGAGAGAGAGCCAGAGACTGAGAGAGAGAGAGACCCAGAAACTGAGAGAGAGAAATAGAGAGAAAGATAGAGAGACCCAGATGCTCAGAGAGAGAGAGAGTGTGAGACCCAGATACTCAGAGAGAGAGAGACACAGAGACCAATAGAGAGAGAGAGAGAGACCCAGAGAGAGAGAGAAAGACCCAGAGACCGAGAGAGAGAGAGACCCAGAGACCAAGAGAGAGAGACCTAGAGACCCAGAGACCAAGAGACCCAGAGAGGGAGAGAGAGACCCAGACACCGAGAGAGACAGAGAGACCCAGAGACTGAGAGAGGGAGCCAGAGACAGAAGAGTGACCCAGATACTGAGAGAGAGACCGACCGAGAGAGAGGGCGACCCAGAGACCGAGAGAGATGGAGAGAGAGAGAGAGACCCAGCGAGAGAGAGAGAGATGGAGAGATTCAGAGACTGAGAGAGGGAGACCGAGAGACCGATAAAGAGAGAGAGACCCAGAGAGAGAGAGAGAGAGAGAGAGAGAGAGAGAGACCCAGAGACCAAGAGAGATACCTAGAGACACAGAGACAGAGAGGGAGAGAGAGAGAGAGAGAGACTCAGAGACTGAGAGAGAGAGAGAGACACCCAGAGACCAAGAGAGAGAGAGACCCAGAGAGAGACCCAGAGACCGAGAGAGAGGGAGAGAGGGAGAGAGAGACCCAGACACCGAGACAGAAGGGTGACCCAGATACTGAGAGAGAGAGAAATCGAGAGAGGGCGACCCAGAGAACGAGAGAGAGGGAGAGAGAGAGAGAAACCCAGAGACAGAGAAAGAGATAGAGAAATCCAGAGACTGAGAAAGAAAGAGGGACCCAGAGAGAGAGAGAGAGAGAGACCCAGAGACCGAGAGAGAGAGACCCAGAGACCGAGAGAGAGGGAGAGAGAGAAAGAGACCCAGAGATAGAGAGCTCCAGAGACCGAGAGAGGGAGACCCAGAGACTGAGAAAGAGAGAGAGAGAGACCCAGAGACCGAGAGAGAGACCTAGAGACACAAAGACCGAGAGAGGGGGAGAGAAAGAGAGAGAGAGACTCAGATACTGAGAGAGAGAGAGAGACCGAGAGAGGGCGACCCAGAGACCGAGAGAGAGGGAGAGAGAGAGGGACCCAGAGATAGAGAGCTCCAGAGACTGAGAGAGGGAGACCCAGAGACTGAGAAAGAGAGAGAGAGAGACCCAGAGACCGAGAGAGAGACCTAGAGACACAAAGACCGAGAGAGGGGGAGAGAGAGAGAGAGGGGGAGAGAGAGAGAGAGACTCAGAGACTGAGAGAGAGAGAGACACCCAGAGACCAAGAGAGAGAGAGACCCAGAGAGAGACCCAGAGACCGAGAGAGAGAGAGAGACCCAGAGACCGAGAGAGAGAGAGAGACCCAGAGACCGAGAGAGAGAGAGAGAGACCCAGAGAGCGAGAGAGAGACCGAGACACAGAGAGCGATAGAGAGAGAGACCCACAGACAGAGAGAGAGAGACCCAGAGACCGAGAGAGAGAGCCCCAGAGACCGAGAGAGAGAGAGACCCAGAGACCGAGAGAGAGAGAGACCCAGAGACCCAGAGACCGAGAGAGAGGGAGAGAGAGAGACCCAGACACCGAGAGAGAGAGCGAGACCCAGAAAGAGAGAGAGAGACCCAGAGACCGAGAGAGACCCACAGACAGAGAGTGAGAGAGAGACACGCAGAGACTGAGAGAGTCCCAGAGACCGAGAGAGAGAGAGAGAGAGAGAGGAAGACCCAGAGACCGAGAGAGAAGGAGAGAGGGAGAGAGAGAACCAGAGACCGAGAGAGAGAGACCCAGAGACCGAGAGAGACCCAGAGACCAAGAGAGAGAGAGAGAGACCCAGAGACCGAGAGAGAGAGCCAGAGAGAGAAGAGTGACCCAGATACTGAGAGAGAGAGAGAGAGACTGAGAGAGGGCGAGCCAGAGACTGAGAGAGAGAGAGAGAGAGAGACCCAGAGAGAGAGAGAGAGATAGACCCAGAGAGAAAGAGAGATAGACCCAGAAACCGAGAGAGAGAGACCGAGATCCAGAGAGAGAGAAAGAGACTCAGAGACCGAGAGACCCAGTGATCGTGAGAGAGAGAGAGAGAGACTGTGACTCAGAGACCGAGAGAGAGAGAGAGAGACCGTGACCCAGAGACAGAGAGAGAGACACCCAGAGACCGAGAGAGAGAGCGAGACCCCAAGACCTTGAGACCGAGTGAGAGAGAACGAGAGACCGAGAGAGAGAGAGAGAGAGAGAGCGAGACCCAGAGACTGAGAGAGAGAGAGAGAGCGAGACCCAGAGACTGAGAGAGAGAGAGAGAGAGAGAGAGAGAGAGAGCCAGAGACCAAGAGAGAGAGAGACCCAGAAACTGAGAGAGAGAAATAGAGAGTAAGAGAGAGAGAGACCCAGAGGCTCAGAGAGAGAGAGAGAGAGCGAGACCCAGAGACCGAGAGAGAGAGAGAGAGAGAGAGCGAGACCCAGAGACTGAGAAAGAGAGAGAGAGAGAGAGAGACCGAGACCGAGAGAGACCGAGACCCAGAGACCGAGAGAGTGAGACCCAGAGACTGAGAGAGAAAGAGAAAGATACAGAGACCCAGAGAGAGAGAAAGAAAGAGAGACACAGAGACAGACAGAGAGAGAGAGAGCCAGAGACTGAGAGAGAGAGAGACCCAGAAACTGAGAGAGAGAAATAGAGAGAAAGAGAGAGAGACCCAGATGCTCAGAGAGAGAGAGAGAGACCCAGATACTCAGAGAGAGAGAGACACAGAGACCGATAGAGAGAGAGAGAGAGAGACCCAGAGAGAGAGAGAAAGACCCAGAGACCGAGAAAGAGAGAGACCCAGAGACCAAGAGAGAGAGACCCAGAGACCCAGAGACCGAGAGAGAGGGAGAGGGAGAGAGGGAGAGAGAGACCCAGACACCGAGAGAGACAGAGAGACCCAGAGACCGAGAGAGGGAGCCAGAGACAGAAGAGTGACCCAGATACTGAGAGTGAGACCGACCGAGAGAGGGCGACCCAGAGACCGAGAGAGATGGAGAGAGAGAGAGAGACCCAGAGAGAGAGAGAGAGATAGAGAGATCCAGAGACTGAAAGAGGGAGACCGAGAGACTGATAAAGAGAGAGAGACCCAGAGAGAGAGAGAGAGAGAGAGAGAGACCCAGAGACCAAGAGAGATACCTAGAGACACAGAGACCGAGAGGGAGAGAGAGAGAGAGACTCAGAGACTGAGAGAGAGAGACACCCAGAGACCAAGAGAGAGAGAGACCCAGAGAGAGACCCAGAGACCGAGAGAGAGAGACCTAGAGACCGAGAGAGAGAGAGACCCAGAGACTGAGAGAGAGAGAGAGAGACCCAGAGAGCGAGAGAGAGACCGAGACACAGAGAGCGATAGAGAGAGAGACACACAGACAGAGAGAGAGAGACCCAGAGACCGAGAGAGAGAGCGAGACCCAGAAAGAGAGAGAGAGTCCCAGAGACCGAGAGAGAGAGAGACCCAGAGACCGAGAGAGAGAGAGACCCAGAGACCGAGAGAGAGAGAGACCCAGAGACCCAGAGACCGAGAGAGAGGGAGAGAGAGACCCAGACACCGAGAGAGAGAGCGAGACCCAGAAAGAGAGAGAGAGACCCAGAGACCGAGAGAGACCCAGAGACAGAGAGTGAGAGAGAGACACGCAGAGACTGAGAGAGTCCCAGAGACCGAGAGAGAGAGAGAGAGAGAGAGAGGAAGACCCAGAGACCGAGAGAGAAGGAGAGAGGGAGAGAGAGAACCAGAGACCGAGTGAGAGAGACCCAGAGACCGAGAGAGACCCAGAGACCAAGAGAGAGAGAGAGACCCAGAGACCGAGAGAGAGAGCCAGAGAGAGAAGAGTGACCCAGATACTGAGAGAGAGAGAGAGAGAGACCGAGAGAGGGCGAGCCAGAGACTGAGAGAGAGAGAGAGAGAGAGAGAGAGACCCAGAGAGAGAGAGAGAGAGAGAGAGACCCAGAGAGAGAGAGAGAGATAGACCCAGAAACCGAGAGAGAGAGACCGAGATCCAGAGAGAGAAAAAGAGACTCAGAGACCGAGAGACACAGTGACCGTGAGAGAGAGAGAGAGAGACCGTGACCCAGAGACAGAGAGAGGGACACCCAGAGACCGAGAGAGAGAGCGAGACCCCGAGACCTTGACACCAAGTGAGAGAGAACGAGAGACCGAGAGAGAGAGAGAGCGAAACCCAGAGATTGAGAGAGAGAGAGAGAGAGAGAGAGCCAGAGACCAAGAGAGAGAGAGACCCAGAAACTGAGAGAGTGAGACCCAGAGACTGAGAGAGAAAGAGAAAGATACAGAGACCCAGAGAGAGAGAAAGAAAGAGAGACACAGAGACAGACAGAGAGAGAGAGAGCCAGAGACTGAGAGAGAGAGAGAGACCCAGAGGCTCAGAGACCGAGAGAGAGAGCGAGACCCAGAGACCGAGAGAGAGAGAGAGAGAGAGAGCGAGACCCAGAGACTGAGAAAGAGAGAGAGAGAGAGAGAGAGACCGAGACCGAGAGAGAGACCGAGACCCAGAGACCGAGAGAGTGAGACCCAGAGACTGAGAGAGAAAGAGAAAGATACAGAGACCCAGAGAGAGAGAAAGAAAGAGAGACACAGAGACAGACAGAGAGAGAGAGAGCCAGAGACTGAGAGAGAGAGACACAGAAACTGAGAGAGAGAAATAGAGAAAGATGCTCAAAGAGAGAGAGAGACCCAGATACTCAGAGAGAGAGACACAGAGACCGATAGAGAGAGAGAGAGAGACCCAGAGAGAGAGAGAAAGACCGAGACCAAGAAAGAGAGAGACCCAGAGACGAAGAGAGAGAGACCTAGAGACCCAGAGACCCAGAGACCGAGAGAGAGGGAGAGAGGGAGAGAGAGACCCAGACACCAAGAGAGACAGAGAGACCCAGAGACCGAGAGAGGGAGCCAGAGACAGAAGAGTGACCCAGATACTGAGAGAGAAACCGACCGAGAGAGGGCGACCCAGAGACCGAGAGAGATGGAGAGAGAGAGAGAGCCAGAGAGAGAGAGAGATAGAGAGATCCAGAGACTGAGAGAGGGAGACCGAGAGACCGATAAAGAGAGAGAGACCCAGTGAGAGAGAGAGAGAGAGAGACCCAGAGAGATACCTAGAGACACAGAGACCGAGAGGGAGAGAGAGAGAGAGAGGGAGAGAGAGAGAGAGACTCAGAGACTGAGAGAGAGAGAGAGAGAGAGACACCCAGAGACCAAGAGAGAGAGAGACCCAGAGAGAGACCCAGAGACCGAGAGAGAGGGAGAGAGCGAGAGAGAGACCCAGACACCGAGACAGAAGAGTGACCCAGATACTGAGAGAGAGAGAGACCGAGAGAGGGCGACCCAGAGACCGAGAGAGAGGGAGAGAGAGAGAGACCTAGAGACTGAGAAAGAGAGATAGAGAGACCCAGAGACTGAGAAAGAGAGAGAGACCCAGAGAGAGAGAGGGAGAGAGACCCAGAGGCCGAGAGAGAGAGACCCAGAGACCGAGAGAGAGAGAGACCCAAAGACCGAGAGAGAGAGAGAGACCCAAAGACCGAGAGAGAGAGAGAGACCCAAAGACCGAGAGAGAGAGAGACCCAGAGATCGAGAGAGTGAGAGAGACCCAGAGACCGAGAGAGAGACCCAGAGGCCGAGAGAGAGAGAGAGAGAGAGAGAGCGAGACCCAGAGACTGAGAGGGAGAGAGAGAGAGAGAGAGAGCCAGAAACTGAGAGAGAGACCCAGAGTCTCAGAGAGAGAGAGAGCGAGACCCAGAGACTGAGAGAGAGAGAGAGAGAGAGGGAGACCCAGAGACTGAGAGAGAGAGAGAGACCCAGAGAGAAAGAGAGATAGACCCAGAAACCGAGAGAGAGAGACCGAGATCCAGAGAGAGAGAAAGAGACTCAGAGACCGAGAGACCCAGTGACCGCGAGGGAAAGAGAGAGACCGTGACCTAGAGACCGAGAGAGAGAGAGAGAGAGACCGTGACCCAGAGACCGAGAGAGAGAGCGAGACCCCGAGACCTTGAGACCAAGTGAGAGAGAACGAGAGACCGAGAGAGAGAGAGAGAGAGAGAGCGAGACCCAGAGACTGAGAGAGAGAGAGAGAGAGAGAGCGAGAACCAGAGACTGAGAGAGAGAGAGAGAGAGAGAGCCAGAGACCAAGAGAGAGAGAGACCCAGAAACTGAGAGAGAGAAATAGAGAGCAAGAGAGAGAGAGACCCAGAGGCTCAGAGAGAGAGAGAGAGAGAGAGAGCGAGACCCAGAGACCGAGAGAGAGAGACCGTGACCCAGAGACCGAGAGAGAGAGAGAGAGACCGTGACCCAGAGACAGAGAGAGAGACACCCAGAGACCGAGAGAGAGAGCGAGACCCCGAGACCTTGAGACCGAGTGAGAGAGAACGAGAGACCGAGAGAGAGAGAGAGAGAGAGAGAGCGAGACCCAGAGACTGAGGGAGAGAGAGAGAGAGAGAGCCAGAGACCAAGAGAGAGAGAGACCCAGAAACTGAGAGAGAGAAATAGAGAGTAAGAGAGAGAGAGACCCAGAGGCTCAGAGAGAGAGAGAGAGAGAGAGAGAGAGAGAGAGCGAGAGCGGGAGCGAGACCCAGAGACAGAGAGAGAGAGAGAGACCGAGACCGAGAGAGAGACCGAGACCCAGAGACCCAGAGACCGAGAGAGTGAGACCCAGAGACTGAGAGAGAGAGAGAGAGATACAGAGACACAGAGAGAGAGAAAGAAAGAGAGACACAGAGACAGACAGAGAGAGAGAGAGCCAGAGACTGAGAGAGAGAGAGATACAGAGAGCAAGAGAGAGAGAGAGAAATAGAGAGAAAGAGAGAGAGACCCAGATGCTCAGAGAGAGAGAGAGAGAGTGAGACCCAGATACTCAGAGAGAGAGACACAGAGACCGATAGAGAGAGAGAGAGAGAGAGAGACCCAGAGAGAGAGAGAAAGACCCAGAGACCGAGAGAGCGACCTAGAGACCCAGAGACCCAGAGACCGAGAGAGAGGGAGAGAGGGAGAGAGAGACCCAGACACCGAGAGAGACAGAGAGACCCAGAGACCGAGAGAGGGAGTCAGAGACAGAAGAGTGACCCAGATACTGAGAGAGAGACCGACCGAGAGAGGGCGACCCAGAGACCGAGAGAGATGGAGAGAGAGAGAGAGAGCCAGAGAGAGAGAGAGAGAGAGAGAGAGATAGAGAGATCCAGAGACTGAGAGAGGGAGACCCAGAGACCGATAAAGAGAGAGAGACCCAGAGAGAGAGAGAGAGAGAGAGAGAGAGACCCAGAGACCAAGAGAGATACCTAGAGACACAGAGACCGAGAGGGAGAGAGAGAGAGAGAGAGGGAGAGAGAGAGAGACTCAGAGACTGAGAGAGAGAGAGAGAGAGAGAGGGAGAGAGAGAGAGAGACTCAGAGACTGAGAGAGAGAGAGAGACACCCAGAGACCAAGAGAGAGAGAGACCCAGAGAGAGACCCAGAGACCCAGAGACCGAGAGAGAGAGACCTAGAGACCCAGAGACCCAGAGTCCGAGAGAGAGGGAGAGAGAGACCCAGAGACCGAGAAAGAGAGAGAGAGACCCAGAGACCGAGAGAGAGAGCCAGAGACAGAAGTGTGACCCAGATACTGAGAGAGAGAGAGACCGAGAGAGGGCGACCCAGAGACCGAGAGAGAGGGAGAGAGAGAGAGAGACCCAGAGACTGAGAAAGAGAGATAGAGAGATCCAGAAACTGAGAAAGAGATTGAGACCCAGAGAGAGAGAGAGGGAGAGACCCAGAGACCGATAGAGAGACCTAGCTACACAGAAACCGAGAGAGAGGGAGAGAGAGAGAGAGACAGAGGGAGAGAGAGAGAGAGAGAGACTCAGAGACTGAGAGACAGAGAGACACCCAGAGACCAAGAGAGAGAGAGACCCAGAGACCCAGAGACCGAGAGAGAGGGAGAGAGTGAGAGAGAGACCCAGAGACCGAGAGAGTGAGAGAGACCCAGAGACCGAGAGAGACAGCCAGAGACAGAAGAGTGACCCAGATACTGAGAGAGAGAGAGACCGAGAGAGGGCGACCCAGAGACTGAGAGAGAGGGAGAGAGAGAGAGAGACCCAGAGAGAGAGAGAGAGATAGAGAGCTCCAGAGACTGAGAGAGGGAGACACAGAGACTGAGAAAGAGAGAGAGAGAGACCCAGAGAACGAGAGAGAGACCTAGAGACACAAAGACCGAGAGAGGGGGAGAGAGAGAGAGAGAGAGAGGGGGAGAGAGAGAGAGAGACTCAGAGACTGAGAGAGAGAGAGACACCCAGAAACCAAGAGAGAGAGAGACCCAGAGACCCAGAGAGAGACCCAGAGACTGAGAGAGAGAGACCCAGAGAGCAAGAGAGAGACCGAGACACAGAGAGCAATAGAGAGAGAGACCCACAGACAGAGAGAGAGAGAGAGACCCAGAGACCAAGAGAGAGAGCGAGACCCAGAAAGAGAGAGAGAGACCCAGAGACCGAGAGAGAGACCCAGAGACCGAGAGAGAGACCCAGAGACCGAGAGAGACCCACAGACAGAGAGTGAGAGAGAGACACGCAGAGACTGAGAGAGTCCCAGAGACCGAGAGAGAGAGAGAGAGGAAGACCCAGAGACCGAGAGAGAAGGAGAGAGGGAGAGAGAGAACCAGAGACCGAGAGAGAGAGACCCAGAGACCGAGAGAGAGAGAGAGAGGAAGACCCAGAGACCGAGAGAGAAGGAGAGAGGGAGAGAGAGAACCAGAGACCGAGAGAGAGAGACCCAGAGACCGAGAGAGAGAGAGAGACCGAGAGAGAGAGAGAGAGAGACTGAGACCGAGAGAGAGAGAGAGAGAGAGAGAGAGACACAGAGAGTGATAGATAGAGAGACCCACAGACGGAGAGAGAGAGAGAGACCGAGAGAGAGAGAGATTCAGAGACCCAGAGAGAGAGAGACCAGAGACTGAGAGAGAGGGAAAGAGGGAGAGAGAGACCCAGACACCGAGAGAGAGAGAGAGAGACCCAGAGACCGAGAGAGAGGGAGAGAGAGACCCAGAGAGCGAGAGAGAGACCGAGACACAGAAAGCGATAGATAGAGAGACCCACAGACTGAGAGAGAGAGAGAGAGACCCAGAGACCGAGAGAGAGAGACCCAGAGACCGAGAGAGAGAGACCCAGACACCGAGAGAGAGCGAGACCCAGAAAGAGAGAGAGAGACCCAGAAAGAGAGAGAGAGACCCAGAGACCGAGAGAGAGAGAGACCCAGAGACCGAGAGAGAGGGAGAGAGAGACCCAGACACCGAGAGAGAGCGAGACCCAGAAAGAGAGAGAGAGACCCAGAGACCGAGAGAGAGAGAGACCCAGAGACCGAGAGAGACCCACAGACAGAGAGTGAGAGAGAGACACGCAGAGACTGAGAGAGTCCCAGAGACCGAGAGAGAGAGAGAGACCCAGAGACTGAGAGAGAGAGACCCAGAGAGAAAGAGAGATAGACCCAGAAACCGAGAGAGAGAGACCGAGATCCAGAGAGAGAGAAAGAGACTCAGAGACCGAGAGACCCAGTGACCGCGAGAGAAAGAGAGACCGTGACCTAGAGACCGAGAGAGAGAGAGAGCGTGACCCAGAGACCGAGAGAGAGAGCGAGACCCCGAGACCTTGAGACCAAGTGAGAGAGAACGAGAGACCGAGAGAGAGAGAGAGATGAGAGAGAGAGAGAGAGAGAGCGAGACCCAGAGACGGAGAGAGAGAGAGAGAGAGAGAGAGAGCCAGAGACCAAGAGAGAGAGAGACCCAGAAACTGAGAGAGAGAAATAGAGAGTAAGAGAGAGAGAGACCCAGAGGCTCAGAGAGAGAGAGAGAGAGAGAGAGCGAGACCCAGACACCGAGAGAGAGAGAGAGAGAGAGAGAGACCGAGACCGAGAGAGAGAGAGAGAGAGAGCGAGACCCAGAGACTGAGAGAGAGAGAGAGAGATACAGAGACCCAGAGAGAGAGAAAGAGAGACACAGAGACAGACAGAGAGAGAGAGAGCCAGAGACTGAGAGAGAGAGAGAGACCCAGAAACTGAGAGAGAGAGAGAGAGACCCAGAAACTGAGAGAGAGAAATAGAGAGAAAGAGAGAGAGACCCAGATGCTCAGAGAGAGAGAGAGAGAGAGAGTGAAACCCAGATACTCAGAGAGAGAGACACAGAGACCGATAGAGAGAGAGAGAGAGAGACCCAGAGAGAGAGAGAAAGACCCAGAGAGCGAGAGAGAGAGAGACCCAGAGACCAAGAGAGAGAGACCTAGAGACCCAGAGACCCAGAGACCGAGTGAGAGGGAGAGAGAGAGAGAGACCCAGAGAGAGAGAGAGAGATAGAGAGATCCAGAGACTGAGAGAGGGAGACCCAGAGACCGATAAAGAGAGAGAGACCCAGAGAGAGAGAGAGAGAGACCCAGAGAGAGAGAGAGAGAGACCCAGAGAGAGAGAGAGATACCTAGAGACACAGAGACCGAGAGGAAGAGAGAGAGAGAGAGAGAGGGGGAGAGAGAGAGAGAGAGAGAGAGAGACTCAGAGACTGAGAGAGAGAGACCTAGAGACCCAGAGACCCAGAGACCGGGAGAGAGGGAGAGAGAGACCCAGACACCGAGAAAGAGAGAGAGACCCAGAGACCGAGAGAGAGAGCCAGAGACAGAAGAGTGACCCAGATACTGAGAGAGAGAGAGAGACCGAGAGAGGGCGACCCAGAGACCGAGAGAGAGGGAGAGAGAGAGAGAGACCCAGAGACTGAGAAAGAGAGATAGAGAGATCCAGAGACTGAGAAAGAGAGAGAGACCCAGAGAGAGAGAGAGAGAGAGTCCCAGACACCGAGAGAGAGCGAGACCCAGAAAGAGAGAGAGAGACCCAGAGACCGAGAGAGAGAGAGACCCAGAGACCGAGAGAGAGGGAGAGAGAGACCCAGACACCGAGAGAGAGCGAGACCCAGAAAGAGAGAGAGAGACCCAGAGACCGAGAGAGAGAGAGACCCAGAGACCGAGAGAGACCCACAGACAGAGAGTGAGAGAGAGACACGCAGAGACTGAGAGAGTCCCAGAGAGCGAGAGAGAGAGAGAGAGAGAGAGGAAGACCCAGAGACCGAGAGAGAAGGAGAGAGGGACAGAGAGAACCAGAGACCGAGAGAGAGAGACCCAGAGACAGACCCAGAGAGCGAGAGAGAGAGACAGAGAGAGAGAGAGAGACCCAGAGACCGAGAGAGAGAGCCAGAGAGAGGAGAGTGACCCAGATACTGAGAGAGAGAGAGAGAGACCGAGAGAGGGCGAGCCAGAGACTGAGAGAGAGAGAGAGAGAGAGACCCAGAGAGAGAGAGAGAGAGAGAGATAGATCCAGAGAGAAAGAGAGATAGACCCAGAAACCGAGAGAGAGAGACCGAGATCCAGAGAGAGAGAAAGAGACTCAGAGACCGAGAGACCCAGTGACCGTGAGAGAGAGAGAGAGACCGTGACCCAGAGACCGAGAGAGAGAGCGAGACCCCGAGACCTTGAGACCAAGTGAGAGAGAACGAGAGACCGAGAGAGAGAGAGAGAGAGCGAGACCCAGAGACTGAGAGAGAGAGAGAGAGAGAGAGAGACCCAGAGAGAGAGAGAGAGATAGAGAGATCCAGAGACTGAGAAAGGGAGACCGAGAGACCGATAAAGAGAGAGAGACCCAGAGAGAGAGAGAGACCCCGAGACCAAGAGAGATACCTAGAGACACAGAGACCGAGAGGGAGAGAGAGAGAGAGAGGGAGAGAGAGAGAGAGACACCCAGAGACCAAGAGAGAGAGAGACCCAGAGAGACCCAGAGACCCAGAGACCGAGAGAGAGAGACCTCGAGACCCAGAGACCGAGAGAGAGGGAGAGAGGGAGAGAGAGACCCAGACACCGAGACAGAAGAGTGACCCAGATACTGAGAGAGAGAGAAACCGAGAGAGGGCGACCCAGAGATCGAGAGAGAGGGAGAGAGAGAGAGAGACCCAGAGACTGAGAAAGAGAGATAGAGAGATCCAGAGACTGAGAAAGAGACAGAGACCCAGAGAGAGAGAGAGAGAGACCCAGAGACCGAGAGAGAGAGACCCAGAGACCGAGAGAGAGACCCAGAGACCGAGAGAGAGACCCAGAGACCGAGAGAGAGACCCAGAGACCGAGAGAGAGACCCAGAGACCGAGAGAGAGACCCAGAGACCGAGAGAGAGACCCAGAGACCGAGAGAGAGGGAGAGAGAGACCCAGACACCGAGAGAGAGAGCGAGACCCAGAAAGAGAGAGAGAGACCCAGAAAGAGAGAGAGAGACCCAGAAAGAGAGAGAGAGACCCAGAAAGAGAGAGAGAGACCCACGGACAGAGAGTGAGAGAGAGACACGCAGAGACTGAGAGAGTCCCAGAGACCAAGAGAGAGAGAGAGAGAGAGAGAGAGAGAGAGGAAGACCCAGAGACCGAGAGAGAACTAGAGACCGAGAGAGAGAGACCCAGATACCGAGAGAGAGAACCAGAGACCGAGAGAGAGAGAGACCCAGAGACCGAGAGAGAGAGAGAGACCCAGAGACCGAGAGAGAGAGCCAGAGACCGAGAGAGAGAGAGCCAGAGACCGAGAGAGAGACCCAGAGACCGAGAAAGAGACTCAGAGACCGAGAGACCCAGTGACCGTGAGAGAGAGAGAGAGAGCGAGACCCAGAGACTGAGAGAGAGAGAGCGAGACCCAGAGACTGAGAGAGAGAGAGCCAGAGACCAAGAGAGAGAGAGACCCAGAAACTGAGAGAGAGAAATAGAGAGTAAGAGAGAGAGAGACCCAGAGGCTCAGAGAGAGAGAGAGAGAGAGAGACTGAGATCGAGACCGAGAGAGAGACCGAGACCCAGAGACCGAGGGAGTGAGACCCAGAGACTGAGAGAGAGAGAGAGAGATACAGAGACACAGAGAGAGAGAAAGAAAGAGAGACACAGAGACAGACAGAGAGAGAGAGAGCCAGAGACTGAGAGAGAGACCCAGAAACTGAGAGAGAGAAATAGAGAGAAAGAGAGAGAAACCCAGATGCTCAGAGAGAGAGAGAGAGAGAGAGTGAGACCCAGATACTCAGAGAGAGAGACACAGAGACCGATAGAGAGAGAGAGAGAGAGAGAAACCCAGAGAGAGAGAGAAAGACCCAGAGACCGAGAGAGAGAGAGAGACCCAGAGACCAAGAGAGAGAGACCTAGAGACCCAGAGACCCAGAGACCCAGAGACCGAGAGAGAGGGAGAGAGGGAGAGAGAGACCCAGACACCGAGAGAGACAGAGAGACCCAGAGACCGAGAGAGGGAGCCAGAGACAGAAGAGTGACCCAGATACTGAGAGAGAGACCGACCGAGAGAGGGCGACGCAGAGACCGAGAGAGATGGAGAGAGAGAGAGAGAGCCAGAGAGAGAGAGAGATAGAGAGATCCAGAGACTGAGAGAGGGAGACCCAGAGACCGATAAAGAGAGAGAGACCCAGAGAGAGAGAGAGAGAGAGAGAGAGAGAGACCCAGAGACCAAGACAGATACCTAGAGACACAGAGACCGAGAGGGAGAGTGAGTGAGAGAGGGAGAGAGAGAGAGAGACTCAGAGACTGAGAGAGAGAGAGAGAGAGACACCCAGAGACCAAGAGAGAGAGAGACCCAGAGAGAGACCCAGAGACCGAGAGAGAGAGACCAAGAGACCCAGAGACCCAGAGTCCGAGAGAGAGGGAGAGTGAGACCCAGACACCGAGAAAGAGAGAGAGAGACCCAGAGACCGAGAGAGAGAGCCAGAGACAGAAGTGTGACCCAGATACTGAGAGAGAGAGAGACCGAGAGAGGGCGACCCAGAGACCGAGAGAGAGAGACCCAGAGACCGAGAAAGAGAGACCCAGAGACCGAGAAAGAGAGATAGAGAGATCCAGAGACTGAGAAAGAGAGAGAGACCCAGAGAGAGAGAGAGAGAGAGACCCAGAGACCGAGAGAGAGACCTAGAGACACAGAAACCGAGAGAGAGGGAGAGAGAGAGAGAGAGAGAGAGACTCAGAGACTGAGACAGAGACAGAGAGACACCCAGAGACCAAGAGAGAGAGAGACCCAGAGACCCAGAGACCGAGAAAGAGGGAGAGAGGGAGAGAGGGTGAGACCCAGAGACCGAGAGTTTGAGAGAGACCCAGAGACCGAGAGAGACAGCCAGAGACAGAAGAGTGACCCAGATACTGAGAGAGAGAGAGGGACCGAGAGAGGGCGACCCAGAGATTGAGAGAGAGGGAGAGAGAGAGAGAGACCCAGAGAGAGAGAGAGAGATAGAGAGCTCCAGAGACTGAGAGAGGGAGACCCAGAGACTGAGAGAGAGACCTAGAGACACAAAGACCGAGAGAGGGGGAGAGAGAGAGAGAGACTCAGAGACTGAGAGAGAGAGAGACACCCAGAGACCAAGAGAGAGAGAGACCCAGAGACCCAGAGAGAGACCCAGAGACTGAGAGAGAGAGAGAGACCCAGAGAGCGAGAGAGAGACCGAGACACAGAGAGCGATAGAGAGAGAGACCCACAGACAGAGAGAGAGAGAGAGACCCAGAGACCGAGAGAGAGAGCGAGACCCAGAAAGAGAGAGAGAGACCCAGAGACCGAGAGAGAGAGAGACCGAGAGAGAGAGAGATCCAGAGACCGAGAGAGAGGGAGAGAGAGACCCAGAGACCGAGAGAGAGAGACCCAGAGACCGAGAGAGAGAGAGATCCAGAGACCCAGAGAGAGAGAGACCCAGAGACTGAGAGAGAGGGAAAGAGGGAGAGAGAGACCCAGACACCGAGAGAGAGCGAGACCCAGAAAGAGAGAGAGAGACACAGAGACCGAGAGAGAGAGAGACCCAGAGACCGAGAGAGAGGGAGAGAGAGACCCAGAGAGCGAGAGAGAGACCGAGACACAGAGAGCGATAGATAGAGAGACCCACAGACTGAGAGAGAGAGAGAGAGACCCAGAGACCCAGAGAGAGAGACCCAGAGACCGAGAGAGAGAGAGAGACCGAGAGAGAGAGAGATCCAGAGACCGAGAGAGAGGGAGAGAGAGACCCAGACACCAAGAGAGAGCAAGACCCAGAAGAGAGAGAGACCCAGAGACCGAGAGAGACCCACAGACAGAGAGTGAGAGAGAGACACGCAGAGACTGAGAGAGTCCCAGAGAGCGAGAGAGAGAGAGAGAGAGAGGAAGACCCAGAGACCGAGAGAGAAGGAGAGAGGGAGAGAGAGAACTAGAGACCGAGAGAGAGAGACCCAGAGACCGAGAGAGACCCAGAGACCGAGAGAGAGAGAGACCCAGAGACCGAGAGAGAGAGACCCAGAGACCGAGAGAGAGAGAGAGACCCAGAGACCAA
This sequence comes from Carcharodon carcharias, assembly GCF_017639515.1. Taxonomy (NCBI): domain Eukaryota; kingdom Metazoa; phylum Chordata; class Chondrichthyes; order Lamniformes; family Lamnidae; genus Carcharodon; species Carcharodon carcharias. Next base: position 125,319,530 of record NC_054480.1, read on the forward strand.
GAGAGAGAGAGAGAGACCCAGAGACTGAGAGAGAGAGAGACCGAGAGAGGGCGAGCCAGAGACTGAGAGAGAGAGAGAGAGAGAGACCCAGAGAGAGAGAGAGAGAGACCCAGGGAGAGAGAGAGACCCAGAGAGAAAGAGAGATAGACCCAGAAACCGAGAGAGAGAGACCGAGATCCAGAGAGAGAGAAAGAAACTCAGAGACCGAGAGACCCAGTGACCGTGAGAGAGAGAGAGAGACCGTGACCCAGAGTCCGAGAGAGAGAGAAAGAGACCGTGACCCAGAGACAGAGAGAGAGACACCCAGAGACCGACAGAGAGAGCGAGACCCCGAGACCTTGAGACCAAGTGAGAGAGAACGAGAGACCGAGAGAGAGAGAGAGAGAGAGAGAGAGAGAGAGCGAGACCCAGAGACTGAGAGAGAGAGAGAGAGAGAGAGAGCCAGAGACCAAGAGAGAGAGAGACCCAGAAACTGAGAGAGAGAAATAGAGAGTAAGAGAGAGAGAGACCCAGAGGCTCAGAGAGAGAGAGAGAGAGAGAGAGCGAGACCCAGACACCGAGAGAGAGAGAGAGAGAGAGAGAGAGACCGAGACCGAGAGAGAGAGAGAGAGAGAGAGAGAGCGAGACCCAGAGACTGAGAGAGAGAGAGAGAGATACAGAGACCCAGAGAGAGAGAAAGAAAGAGAGACACAGAGACAGACAGAGAGAGAGAGAGCCAGAGACTGAGAGAGAGAGAGAGACCCAGAAACTGAGAGAGAGAGAGAGAGACCCAGAAACTGAGAGAGAGAAATAGAGAGAAAGAGAGAGAGACCCAGATGCTCAGAGAGAGAGAGAGAGAGTGAGACCCAGATACTCAGAGAGAGAGACACAGAGACCGATAGAGAGAGAGAGAGAGAGACCCAGAGAGAGAGAGAAAGACCCAGAGAGCGAGAGAGAGAGAGACCCAGAGACCAAGAGAGAGAGACCCAGAGACCAAGAGAGAGAGACCTAGAGACCCAGAGACCCAGAGACCGAGTGAGAGGGAGAGAGAGAGAGAGACCCAGAGAGAGAGAGAGAGAGATAGAGAGATCCAGAGACTGAGAGAGGGAGACCCAGAGACCGATAAAGAGAGAGAGACCCAGAGAGAGAGAGAGAGAGAGACCCAGAGAGAGAGAGAGAGAGACCCAGAGAGAGAGAGAGATACCTAGAGACACAGAGACCGAGAGGAAGAGAGAGAGAGAGAGAGAGAGAGGGAGAGAGAGAGAGAGAGACTCAGAGACTGAGAGAGAGAGACCTAGAGACCCAGAGATCCAGAGACCGGGAGAGAGGGAGAGAGAGACCCAGACACCGAGAAAGAGAGAGAGACCCAGACACCGAGAGAGAGAGCCAGAGACAGAAGAGTGACCCAGATACTGAGAGAGAGAGAGAGACCGAGAGAGGGCGACCCAGAGACCGAGAGAGAGGGAGAGAGAGAGAGAGACCCAGAGACTGAGAAAGAGAGATAGAGAGATCCAGAGACTGAGAAAGAGAGAGAGACCCAGAGAGAGAGAGAGAGAGAGTCCCAGACACCGAGAGAGAGCGAGACCCAGAAAGAGAGAGAGAGACCCAGAGACCGAGAGAGAGAGAGACCCAGAGACCGAGAGAGAGAGAGAGAGAGACCCAGACACCGAGAGAGAGCGAGACCCAGAAAGAGAGAGAGAGACCCAGAGACCGAGAGAGAGAGAGACCCAGAGACCGAGAGAGACCCACAGACAGAGAGTGAGAGAGAGACACGCAGAGACTGAGAGAGTCCCAGAGAGCGAGAGAGAGAGAGAGAGAGAGAGAGGAAGACCCAGAGACCGAGAGAGAAGGAGAGAGGGACAGAGAGAACCAGAGACCGAGAGAGAGAGACCCAGAGACAGACCCAGAGAGCGAGAGAGAGAGAGAGAGAGAGAGAGAGAGACCCAGAGACCGAGAGAGAGAGCCAGAGAGAGGAGAGTGACCCAGATACTGAGAGAGAGAGAGAGAGACCGAGAGAGGGCGAGCCAGAGACTGAGAGAGAGAGAGAGAGAGAGACCCAGAGAGAGAGAGAGAGAGAGAGATAGACCCAGAGAGAAAGAGAGATAGACCCAGAAACCGAGAGAGAGAGACCGAGATCCAGAGAGAGAGAAAGAGACTCAGAGACCGAGAGACCCAGTGACCGTGAGAGAGAGAGAGAGACCGTGACCCAGAGACCGAGAGAGAGAGAGAGAGAGAGAGACCGTGACCCAGAGACCGAGAGAGAGAGAGAGAGAGACCATGACCCAGAGACAGAGAGAGAGACACCCAGAGACCGAGAGAGAGAGCGAGACCCCGAGACCTTGAGACCAAGTGAGAGAGAACGAGAGACCGAGAGAGAGAGAGAGAGAGCGAGACCCAGAGACTGAGAGAGAGAGAGAGAGAGAGAGACCCAGAGAGAGAGAGAGAGATAGAGAGATCCAGAGACTGAGAAAGGGAGACCGAGAGACCGATAAAGAGAGAGAGACCCAGAGAGAGAGAGAGACCCCGAGACCAAGAGAGATACCTAGAGACACAGAGACCGAGAGGGAGAGAGAGAGAGAGAGGGAGAGAGAGAGAGAGACACCCAGAGACCAAGAGAGAGAGAGACCCAGAGAGACCCAGAGACCCAGAGACCGAGAGAGAGAGACCTCGAGACCCAGAGACCGAGAGAGAGGGAGAGAGGGAGAGAGAGACCCAGACACCGAGACAGAAGAGTGACCCAGATACTGAGAGAGAGAGAAACCGAGAGAGGGCGACCCAGAGATCGAGAGAGAGGGAGAGAGAGAGAGAGACCCAGAGACTGAGAAAGAGAGATAGAGAGATCCAGAGACTGAGAAAGAGACAGAGACCCAGAGAGAGAGAGAGAGAGAGACCCAGAGACCGAGAGAGAGAGAGAGACCCAGAGACCGAGAGAGAGGGAGAGAGAGACCCAGACACCGAGAGAGAGCGAGACCCAGAAAGAGAGAGAGAGACCCAGAGACCGAGAGAGAGAGAGACCCAGAGACCGAGAGAGACCCACAGACAGAGAGTGAGAGAGAGACACGCAGAGACTGAGAGAGTCCCAGAGAGCGAGAAAGAGAGAGAGAGAGAGAGAGGAAGACCCAGAGACCGAGAGAGAAGGAGAGAGGGACAGAGAGAACCAGAGACCGAGAGAGAGAGACCCAGAGACAGACCCAGAGAGCGAGAGAGAGAGACAGAGAGAGAGAGAGAGACCCAGAGACCGAGAGAGAGAGCCAGAGAGAGGAGAGTGACCCAGATACTGAGAGAGAGAGAGAGAGACCGAGAGAGGGCGAGCCAGAGATTGAGAGAGAGAGAGAGAGAGAGACCCAGAGAGAGAGAGAGAGAGAGAGAGATAGACCCAGAGAGAAAGAGAGATAGACCCAGAAACCGAGAGAGAGAGACCGAGATCCAGAGAGAGAGAAAGAGACTCAGAGACCGAGAGACCCAGTGACCGTGAGAGAGAGAGAGAGACCGTGACCCAGAGACCGAGAGAGAGAGAGAGAGAGAGCGAGACCCAGAGACTGAGAGAGAGAGAGAGAGAGAGAGACCCAGAGAGAGAGAGAGAGATAGAGAGATCCAGAGACTGAGAAAGGGAGACCGAGAGACCGATAAAGAGAGAGAGACCCAGAGAGAGAGAGAGACCCAGAGACCAAGAGAGATACCTAGAGACACAGAGACCGAGAGGGAGAGAGAGAGAGAGAGGGAGAGAGAGAGAGAGACACCCAGAGACCAAGAGAGAGAGAGACCCAGAGAGACCCAGAGACCCAGAGACCGAGAGAGAGAGACCTCGAGACCCAGAGACCGAGAGAGAGGGAGAGAGGGAGAGAGAGACCCAGACACCGAGACAGAAGAGTGACCCAGATACTGAGAGAGAGAGAAACCGAGAGAGGGCGACCCAGAGATCGAGAGAGAGGGAGAGAGAGAGAGAGACCCAGAGACTGAGAAAGAGAGATAGAGAGATCCAGAGACTGAGAAAGAGACAGAGACCCAGAGAGAGAGAGAGAGAGAGAGACCCAGAGAGAGAGAGAGAGAGAGACCCAGAGACCGAGAGAGAGAGACCCAGAGACCGAGAGAGAGACCCAGAGACCGAGAGAGAGACCCAGAGACCGAGAGAGAGACCCAGAGACCGAGAGAGAGGGAGAGAGAGACCCAGACACCGAGAGAGAGAGCGAGACCCAGAAAGAGAGAGAGAGACCCAGAAAGAGAGAGAGAGACCCACGGACAGAGAGTGAGAGAGAGACACGCAGAGACTGAGAGAGTCCCAGAGACCAAGAGAGAGAGAGAGAGAGAGAGAGAGGAAGACCCAGAGACCGAGAGAGAACTAGAGACCGAGAGAGAGAGACCCAGATACCGAGAGAGAGACCCAGAGACCGAGAGAGAGAGAGACCCAGAGACCGAGAGAGAGAGAGAGACCCAGAGACCGAGAGAGAGAGCCAGAGAGAGGAGAGTGTCCCAGATACTGAGAGAGAGAGAGAGAGAGAGACCGAGACCGAGAGAGGGCGAGCCAGAGACTGAGAGAGAGAGAGAGAGAGAGACCCAGAGACTGAGAGAGAGAGAGAGACCCAGAGAGAAAGAGAGATAGACCCAGAAACCAAGAGAGAGAGACCGAGATCCAGAGAGAGAGAAAGAGACTCAGAGACCGAGAGACCCAGTGACCGTGAGAGAGAGAGAGAGACCGTGACCCAGAGACCGAGAGAGAGAGAGAGAGACCGTGACCCAGAGACAGAGAGAGAGACACCCAGAGACCGAGAGAGAGAGCGAGACCCCAAGACCTTGAGACCGAGTGAGAGAGAACGAGAGACCGAGAGAGAGAGAGAGAGAGAGAGCGAGACCCAGAGACTGAGAGAGAGAGAGAGAGAGAGAGCGAGACCCAGAGACCCAGAGAGAGAGAGAGAGAGAGCCAGAGACCAAGAGAGAGAGAGACCCAGAAACTGAGAGAGAGAAATAGAGAGTAAGAGAGAGAGAGACCCAGAGGCTCAGAGAGAGAGAGAGAGAGAGAGAGACTGAGATCGAGACCGAGAGAGAGACCGAGACCCAGAGACCGAGAGAGTGAGACCCAGAGACTGAGAGAGAGAGAGAGAGATACAGAGACACAGAGAGAGAGAAAGAAAGAGAGACACAGAGACAGACAGAGAGAGAGAGAGCCAGAGACTGAGAGAGAGACCCAGAAACTGAGAGAGAGAAATAGAGAGAAAGAGAGAGAAACCCAGATGCTCAGAGAGAGAGAGAGAGAGAGAGAGTGAGACCCAGATACTCAGAGAGAGAGACACAGAGACCGATAGAGAGAGAGAGAGAGAGAGAAACCCAGAGAGAGAGAGAAAGACCCAGAGACCGAGAGAGAGAGAGAGACCCAGAGACCAAGAGAGAGAGACCTAGAGACCCAGAGACCCAGAGACCCAGAGACCGAGAGAGAGGGAGAGAGGGAGAGAGAGACCCAGACACCGAGAGAGACAGAGAGACCCAGAGACCGAGAGAGGGAGCCAGAGACAGAAGAGTTACCCAGATACTGAGAGAGAGACCGACCGAGAGAGGGCGACGCAGAGACCGAGAGAGATGGAGAGAGAGAGAGAGAGCCAGAGAGAGAGAGAGATAGAGAGATCCAGAGACTGAGAGAGGGAGACCCAGAGACCGATAAAGAGAGAGAGACCCAGAGAGAGAGAGAAAGAGAGAGAGAGAGAGACCCAGAGACCAAGACAGATACCTAGAGGCACAGAGACCGAGAGGGAGAGTGAGTGAGAGAGGGAGAGAGAGAGAGAGACTCAGAGACTGAGAGAGAGAGAGAGAGAGAGACACCCAGAGACCAAGAGAGAGAGAGACCCAGAGAGAGACCCAGAGACCGAGAGAGAGAGAGACCAAGAGACCCAGAGACCCAGAGTCCGAGAGAGAGGGAGAGTGAGACCCAGACACCGAGAAAGAGAGAGAGAGACCCAGAGACCGAGAGAGAGAGCCAGAGACAGAAGTATGACCCAGATACTGAGAGAGAGAGAGACCGAGAGAGGGCGACCCAGAGACCGAGAGAGAGAGACCCAGAGACCGAGAAAGAGAGACCCAGAGACCGAGAAAGAGAGATAGAGAGATCCAGAGACTGAGAAAGAGAGAGAGACCCAGAGAGAGAGAGAGAGAGAGACCCAGAGACCGAGAGAGAGACCTAGAGACACAGAAACCGAGAGAGAGGGAGAGAGAGAGAGAGAGAGAGAGACTCAGAGACTGAGACAGAGAGAGAGAGACACCCAGAGACCAAGAGAGAGAGAGACCCAGAGACCCAGAGACCGAGAAAGAGGGAGAGAGGGAGAGAGGGAGAGACCCAGAGACCGAGAGTTTGAGAGAGACCCAGAGACCGAGAGAGACAGCCAGAGACAGAAGAGTGACCCAGATACTGAGAGAGAGAGAGACCGAGAGAGGGCGACCCAGAGACTGAGAGAGAGGGAGAGAGAGAGAGAGACCCAGAGAGAGAGAGAGAGATAGAGAGCTCCAGAGACTGAGAGAGGGAGACCCAGAGACTGAGAGAGAGACCTAGAGACACAAAGACCGAGAGAGGGGGAGAGAGAGAGAGAGAGAGAGGGGGAGAGAGAGAGAGAGACTCAGAGACCAAGAGAGAGAGAGACCCAGAGACCCAGAGAGAGACCCAGAGACTGAGAGAGAGAGAGAGACCCAGAGACCGAGAGAGAGAGCGAGACCCAGAAAGAGAGAGAGAGACCCAGAGACCGAGAGAGAGACCCAGAGACCGAGAGAGAGACCCAGAGACCGAGAGAGAGACCCAGAGACCGAGAGAGAGACCCAGAGACCGAGAGAGAGAGAGACCCAGAGACCGAGAGAGAGAGGGACCCAGAGACCCAGAGACCGAGAGAGGTAGAGAGAGACCCAAACACCGAGAGAGAGAGCGAGACCCAGAAAGAGAGAGAGAGACCCAAAGACCGAGAGAGACCCACAGACAGAGAGTGAGAGAGAGACACGCAGAGACTGAGAGAGTCCCAGAGACCGAGAGAGAGAGAGAGGAAGACCCAGAGACCGAGAGAGAAGGAGAGAGGGAGAGAGAGAACCAGAGACTGAGAGAGAGAGACCCAGAGACCGAGAGAGACCCAGAGACCAAGAGAGAGAGAGAGAGACCCAGAGACCGAGAGAGCGAGACCCAGAGACTGAGAGAGAGAGAGAGAGAGAGAGATCCAGAGACCCAGAGAGAGAGAGACCAGAGACTGAGAGAGAGGGAAAGAGGGAGAGAGAGACCCAGACACCGAGAGAGAGAGAGAGAGACCCAGAGACCGAGAGAGAGAGAGAGAGAAAGACCGAGACACAGAGAGTGATAGATAGAGAGACCCACAGACGGAGAGAGAGAGAGAGAGACCCTGAGACCGAGAGAGAGAGAGACCGAGAGAGAGAGAGATCCAGAGACCCAGAGAGAGAGAGACCAGAGACTGAGAGAGAGGGAAAGAGGGAGAGAGAGACCCAGACACCGAGAGAGAGAGAGAGAGACCCAGAGACCGAGAGAGAGGGAGAGAGAGACCCAGAGAGCGAGAGAGAGACCGAGACACAGAGAGCGATAGATAGAGAGACCCACAGACTGAGAGAGAGAGAGAGACCCAGAGACCGAGAGAAAGAGACCCAGAGACCGAGAGAGAGAGAGATCCAGAGACCCAGAGAGAGAGAGACCCAGAGACTGAGAGAGAGGGAAAGAGGGAGAGAGAGACCCAGACACCGAGAGAGAGCGAGACCCAGAAAGAGAGAGAGAGACCCAGAGACCGAGACCGAGAGAGACCCAGAGACCGAGAGAGAGGGAGAGCGAGACCCAGACACCGAGAGAGAGCGAGACCCAGAAAGAGAGAGAGAGACCCAGAGACCGAGAGAGACCCACAGACAGAGAGTGAGAGAGAGACACGCAGAGACTGAGAGAGTCCCAGAGAGCGAGAGAGAGAGAGAGAGAGAGGAAGACCCAGAGACCGAGAGAGAGAGAGAGAGAGAGAGACCCAGAGACCGAGAGAGAGAGCCAGAGAGAGGAGAGTGACCCAGATACTGAGAGAGAGAGAGAGAGAGACCGAGAGAGGGCGAGCCAGAGACTGAGAGAGAGAGAGAGAGAGAGAGACCCAGAGAGAGAGAGAGAGAGAGAGAGATAGACCCAGAGAGAAAGAGAGATAGACCCAGAAACCGGGAGAGAGAGACCGAGATCCAGAGAGAGAGAAAGAGACTCAGAGACCGAGAGACCCAGTGACCGTGAGAGAGAGAGAGAGACCGTGACCCAGAGACAGAGAGAGAGACACCCAGAGACCGAGAGAGAGAGCGAGACCCTGAGACCTTGAGACCAAGTGAGAGAGAACGAGAGACCGAGAGAGAGAGAGAGAGAGCGAGACCCAGAGACTGAGAGAGAGAGAGAGAGAGAGAGAGAGAGAGAGAGAGAGAGAGAGCGAGACCCAGAGACTGAGAGAGAGAGAGAGAGAGAGAGAGCCAGAGACCAAGAGAGAGAGAGACCCAGAAACTGAGAGAGAGAAATAGAGAGTAAGAGAGAGAGAGACCCAGAGGCTCAGAGAGAGAGAGAGAGAGAGAGCGAGACCCAGCGAACGAGAGAGAGAGAGAGAGAGAGAGAGAGCGAGACCCAGAGACTGAGAGAGAGAGAGAGAGAGAGACTGAGAGAGAGACCGAGACCGAGACCGAGAGAGAGAGAGAGAGAGAGAGAGAGAGCGAGACCGAGAGAGTGAGACCCAGAGACTGAGAGAGAAAGAGAAAGATACAGAGACCCAGAGAGAGAGAAAGAAAGAGAGACACAGAGACAGACAGAGAGAGAGAGAGCCAGAGACTGAGAGAGAGAGACCCAGAAACTGAGAGAGAGAAATAGAGAGACCCAGATGCTCAGAGAGAGAGAGAGAGAGAGTGAGACCCAGAGAGAGAGAGAGAAAGACCCAGAGAGCGAGAGAGAGAGACCCAGAGACCAAGAGAGAGAGACCTAGAGACCCAGAGACCCAGAGACCGAGAGACCGAGAGACCGAGTGAGAGGGAGAGAGAGAGAGAGACCCAGAGAGAGAGAGAGAGATAGAGAGATCCAGAGACTGAGAGAGGGAGTCCCAGAGACCGATAAAGAGAGACCCAGAGAGAGAGAGAGACCCAGAGACCGAGAGAGATACCTAGAGACACAGAGACCGAGAGGAAGAGAGAGAGAGAGAGAGAGGGAGAGAGAGAGAGAGACTCAGAGACTGAGAGAGAGAGAGACACCCAGAGACCAAGAGAGAGAGAGACCCAGAGACCCAGAGAGAGAGAGACCTAGAGACCCAGAGACCCAGAGACCGAGAGAGAGGGAGAGAGAGAGAGCGAGACCCAGAAAGAGAGAGAGAGACCCAGAGACCGAGAGAGACCCACAGACAGAGAGTGAGAGAGAGACACGCAGAGACTGAGAGAGTCCCAGAGACCGAGAGAGAGACAGAGAGAGAGAGAGAGAGAGGAAGACCCAGAGACCGAGAGAGAAGGAGAGAGGGAGAGAGAGAACCAGAGACCGAGAGAGAGAGACCCAGAGACCGAGAGAGACCCAGAGACCAAGAGAGAGAGAGACCCAGAGACCGAGAGAGAGAGAGAGAGAGAGAGAGAGAGAGCGAGACCCAGAGACTGAGAGAGAGAGAGAGAGAGAGAGAGAGAGAGAGAGAGACCGAGACCGAGAGAGAGAGAGAGAGAGAGAGAGACGGAGACACAGAGAGTGATAGATAGAGAGACCCACAGACGGAGAGAGAGAGAGAGACCCTGTGACCGAGAGAGAGAGACCCAGAGACCGAGAGAGAGAGAGACCGAGAGAGAGAGAGATCCAGAGACCCAGAGAGAGAGAGAGACCCAGAGACTGAGAGAGAGGGAAAGAGGGAGAGAGCGACCCAGACACCGAGAGAGAGAGAGACCCAGAGACCGAGACAGAGGGAGAGAGAGACCAAGACACAGAGAGCGATAGATAGAGAGACCCACAGACTGAGAGAGAGAGAGAGAAACCCAGAGACCGAGAGAGAGAGACCCAGAGACCGAGAGAGAGAGAGATCCAGAGACCCAGAGAGAGAGAGACCCAGAGACTGAGAGAGAGGGAAAGAGGTAGAGAGAGACCCAGACACCGAGAGAGAGCGAGACCCAGAAAGAGAGAGAGAGACCCAGAGACTGAGAGAGAGAGAGACCCAGAGACCGAGAGAGAGAGAGACCCAGAGACCGAGAGAGAGGGAGAGAGAGACCCAGACACCGAGAGAGAGCGAGACCCAGAAAGAGAGAGAGAGACCCAGAGACCGAGAGAGACCCACAGACAGAGAGTGAGAGAGAGACACGCAGAGACTGAGAGAGTCCCAGAGACCGAGAGAGAGAGAGAGAGAGAGAGGAAGACCCAGAGACCGAGAGAGAAGGAGAGAGGGAGAGAGAGAACCAGAGACTGAGAGAGAGAGACCCAGAGAGAGACCCAGAGACCGAGAGAGAGAGAGAGAGAGAGAGAGAGAGAGAGAGACCCAGAGACCGAGAGAGAGAGAGAGACCCAGAGACCGAGAGAGAGAGCCAGAGAGAGGAGAGTGACCCAGATACTGAGAGAGAGAGAGAGAGAGACCGAGAGAGGGCGAGCCAGAGACTGAGAGAGAGAGAGAGAGAGAGAGACCCAGAGAGAGAGAGAGAGAGACCCAGAGAGAAAGAGAGATAGACCCAGAAACCGAGAGAGAGAGACCGAGATCCAGAGAGAGAAAAAGAGACTCAGAGACCGAGAGACCCAGTGACCGTGAGAGAGAGAGACCGTGACCTAGAGACCGAGAGAGAGAGAGAGAGACCGTGACCCAGAGACCGAGAGAGAGAGCGAGACCCCGAGACCTTGAGACCAAGTGAGAGAGAACGAGAGACCGAGAGAGAGAGAGAGAGAGAGTAAGACCCAGAGACTGAGAGAGAGAGAGAGAGAGAGAGAGAGAGCGAGACCCAGAGACTGAGAGAGAGAGAGAGAGAGCCAGAGACCAAGAGAGAGAGAGACCCAGAAACTGAGAGAGAGAAATAGAGAGCAAGAGAGAGAGAGACCCAGAGGCTCAGAGAGAGAGAGAGAGAGAGAGCGAGACCCAGAGACCGAGAGAGAGAGAGAGAGCGAGACCCAGAGACTGAGAGAGAGAGACCCAGAGACCGAGAGAGAGAGAGAGAGAGAGAGAGAGAGAGAGAGAGAGAGCCAGAGAGAGGAGAGTGACCTAGAGACCGAGAGAGAGAGAGAGAGACCGTGACCCAGAGACCGAGAGAGAGAGAGCGAGACCCCGAGACCTTGAGACCAAGTGAGAGAGAACGAGAGACCGAGAGAGAGAGAGAGAGAGTGAGACCCAGAGACTGAGAGAGAGAGAGAGAGAGAGAGAGAGAGAGAGAGACCCAGAGACTGAGAGAGAGAGAGAGAGAGCCAGAGACCAAGAGAGAGAGAGACCCAGAAACTGAGAGAGAGAAATAGAGAGCAAGAGAGAGAGAGACCCAGAGGCTCAGAGAGAGAGAGAGAGAGAGAGAGCGAGACCCAGAGACCGAGAGAGAGAGAGAGAGCGAGACCCAGAGACTGAGAGAGCGAGAGAGAGCCAGAGACCAAGAGAGAGAGAGACCCAGAAACTGAGAGAGAGAAATAGAGAGCAAGAGAGAGAGAGACCCAGAGGCTCAGAGAGAGAGAGAGAGAGAGAGCGAGATCCAGAGACCGAGAGAGTGAGACCCAGAGACTGAGAGAGAGAGAGAGAGAGAGATACAGAGACCCAGAGAGAGAGAAAGAAAGAGAGACACAGAGACAGAGAGAGAGAGAGCCAGAGACTGAGAGAGACCCAGAAACTGAGAGAGAGAAATAGAGAGAAAGAGAGAGAGACCCAGATGCTCAGAGAGAGAGAGAGAGAGAGAGTGAGACCCAGATACTCAGAGAGAGAGACACAGAGACCGATAGAGAGAGAGAGACCCGGAGAGAGAGAAAGACCCAGAGAGCGAGAGAGAGAGAGACCCAGAGACCAAGAGAGAGAGACCTAGAGACCCAGAGACCCAGAGACCCAGAGACCGAGAGACCGAGTGAGAGGGAGAGAGAGAGAGAGACCCAGAGAGAGAGAGAGAGATAGAGAGATCCAGAGACTGAGAGAGGGAGACCCAGAGACCGATAAAGAGAGAGAGACCCAGAGAGAGAGAGAGAGAGAGAGACACAGAGACCGAGAGAGATACCTAGAGACACAGAGACCGAGAGGAAGAGAGAGAGAGAGAGAGGGAGAGAGAGAGAGAGAGACTCAGAGACTGAGAGAGAGAGAGACACCCAGAGACCAAGAGAGAGAGAGACCCAGAGAGAGACCCAGAGACCGAGAGAGAGAGACCTAGAGACCCAGAGACCGAGAGAGAGGGAGAGAGGGAGAGAGAGACCCAAACACCGAGAAAGAGAGAGAGACCCAGACACCGAGAGAGAGAGCGAGACCCAGAAAGGGAGAGAGAGACCCAGAGACCGAGAGAGACCCACAGACAGAGAGTGAGAGAGAGACACGCAGAGACTGAGAGAGTCCCAGAGACCGAGAGAGAGAGAGAGAGAGAGAGAGAGAGGAAGACCCAGAGACCGAGAGAGAAGGAGAGAGGGAGAGAGAGAACCAGAGACCGAGAGAGAGAGACCCAGAGACCGAGAGAGACCCAGAGACCAAGAGAGAGAGCGAGACCCAGAGACAGAGAGAGAGAGAGAGAGAGACCAAGACCGAGAGAGAGAGAGACCGAGACACAGAGAGCGATAGATAGAGAGACCCACAGACTGAGAGAGAGAGAGAGACCCAGAGACCGAGAGAGAGAGACCCAGAGACCGAGAGAGAGAGAGATCCAGAGACCCAGAGAGAGAGAGACCCAGAGACTGAGAGAGAGGGAAAGAGGGAGAGAGAGACCCAGACACCGAGAGAGAGCGAGACCCAGAAAGAGAGAAAGAGACACAGAGACCGAGAGAGAGAGAGACCCAGAGACCGAGAGAGAGGGAGCGAGAGACCCAGAGAGCGAGAGAGAGACCGAGACACAGAGAGCGATAGATAGAGAGAACAACAGACTGAGAGAGAGAGAGAGAGACCCAGAGACCGAGAGAGAGAGACCCAGAGACCGAGAGAGAGAGAGAGAGACCGAGAGAGAGATCCAGAGACCGAGAGAGAGGGAGAGAGAGACCCAGACACCGAGAGAGAGCGAGACCCAGAAGAGAGAGAGACCCAGAGACCGAGAGAGACCCACAGACAGAGAGTGAGAGAGAGACACGCAGAGACTGAGAGTCCCAGAGAGCGAGAGAGAGAGAGAGAGAGAGGAAGACCCAGAGACCGAGAGAGAAGGAGAGAGGGAGAGAGAGAACTAGAGACGGAGAGAGAGACCCAGAGAGAGAGAGACCCAGAGACCGAGAGAGAGAGAGACCCAGAGACCGAGAGAGAGAGACCCAGAGACCGAGAGAGAGAGAGAGACCCAGAGACCAAGAGAGAGAGAGAGACCCAGAGACTGAGAGAGAGAGAGACCGAGAGAGGGCGAGCCAGAGAGAGAGAGAGAGACCCAGAGAGAGAGAGAGAGAGAGAGAGAGAGAGACACCCAGAGAGAGAGAGAGACCCAGAGACCGAGAGAGAGAGACCCAGAGACCGAGAGAGAGAGACCCAGAGACCGAGAGAGAGAGAGAGACCCAGAGACCAAGAGAGAGAGAGAGACCCAGAGACTGAGAGAGAGAGAGACCGAGAGAGGGCGAGCCAGAGAGAGAGAGAGAGACCCAGAGAGAGAGAGAGAGAGAGAGAGAGACACCCAGAGAGAGAGAGAGACCCAGAGAGAAAGAGAGATAGACCCAGAAACCGAGAGAGAGAGACCGAGATCCAGAGAGAGAGAAAGAGACTCAGAGACCGAGAGACCCAGTGACCGTGAGAGAGAGAGAGAGACCGTGACCCAGAGACCGAGAGAGAGAGAGAGAGACCGTGACCCAGAGACAGAGAGAGAGAGAGAGAGAGAGAGAGAGACCGAGACCGAGGGAGAGAGAGACCGAGACACAGAGAGCGATAGATAGAGAGACCCACAGACTGAGAGAGAGAGAGAGACCCAGAGACCGAGAGAGAGAGACCCAGAGACCGAGAGAGAGAGAGATCCAGAGACCCAGAGAGAGAGAGATCCAGAGACCCAGAGAGAGAGAGACCCAGAGACTGAGAGAGAGGGAAAGAGGTAGAGAGAGACCCAGACACCGAGAGAGAGCGAGACCCAGAAAGAGAGAGAGAGACCCAGAGACCGAGAGAGAGAGAGACCCAGAGACCGAGAGAGAGAGAGACCCAGAGACCGAGAGAGAGGGAGAGAGAGACCCAGACACCGAGAGAGAGCGAGACCCAGAAAGAGAGAGAGAGACCCAGAGACCGAGAGAGACCCACAGACAGAGAGTGAGAGAGAGACACGCAGAGACTGAGAGAGTCCCAGAGACCGAGAGAGAGAGAGAGAGAGAGAGAGGAAGACCCAGAGACCGAGAGAGAAGGAGAGAGGGAGAGAGAGAACCAGAGACTGAGAGAGAGAGACCCAGAGAGAGACCCAGAGACCGAGAGAGAGAGAGAGAGAGAGAGAGAGAGAGAGAGAGACCCAGAGACCGAGAGAGAGAGAGAGACCCAGAGACCGAGAGAGAGAGCCAGAGAGAGGAGAGTGACCCAGATACTGAGAGAGAGAGAGAGAGAGACCGAGAGAGGGCGAGCCAGAGACTGAGAGAGAGAGAGAGAGAGAGTGAGGCAGAGAGAGAGAGAGAGAGACCCAGAGAGAAAGAGAGATAGACCCAGAAACCGAGAGAGAGAGACCGAGATCCAGAGAGAGAAAAAGAGACTCAGAGACCGAGAGACCCAGTGACCGTGAGAGAGAGAGACCGTGACCTAGAGACCGAGAGAGAGAGAGAGAGACCGTGACCCAGAGACCGAGAGAGAGAGCGAGACCCCGAGACCTTGAGACCAAGTGAGAGAGAACGAGAGACCGAGAGAGAGAGAGAGAGAGTAAGACCCAGAGACTGAGAGAGAGAGAGAGAGAGAGAGAGAGAGCGAGACCCAGAGACTGAGAGAGAGAGAGAGAGAGCCAGAGACCAAGAGAGAGAGAGACCCAGAAACTGAGAGAGAGAAATAGAGAGCAAGAGAGAGAGAGACCCAGAGGCTCAGAGAGAGAGAGAGAGAGAGAGCGAGACCCAGAGACCGAGAGAGAGAGAGAGAGCGAGACCCAGAGACTGAGAGAGAGAGACCCAGAGACCGAGAGAGAGAGAGAGAGAGAGAGAGAGAGAGAGAGAGAGAGAGCCAGAGAGAGGAGAGTGACCTAGAGACCGAGAGAGAGAGAGCGAGACCCCGAGACCTTGAGACCAAGTGAGAGAGAACGAGAGACCGAGAGAGAGAGAGAGAGAGTGAGACCCAGAGACTGAGAGAGAGAGAGAGAGAGAGAGAGAGAGAGAGAGACCCAGAGACTGAGAGAGAGAGAGAGAGAGCCAGAGACCAAGAGAGAGAGAGACCCAGAAACTGAGAGAGAGAAATAGAGAGCAAGAGAGAGAGAGACCCAGAGGCTCAGAGAGAGAGAGAGAGAGAGAGAGCGAGACCCAGAGACCGAGAGAGAGAGAGAGAGCGAGACCCAGAGACTGAGAGAGCGAGAGAGAGCCAGAGACCAAGAGAGAGAGAGACCCAGAAACTGAGAGAGAGAAATAGAGAGCAAGAGAGAGAGAGACCCAGAGGCTCAGAGAGAGAGAGAGAGAGAGAGCGAGATCCAGAGACCGAGAGAGTGAGACCCAGAGACTGAGAGAGAGAGAGAGAGAGAGATACAGAGACCCAGAGAGAGAGAAAGAAAGAGAGACACAGAGACAGAGAGAGAGAGAGCCAGAGACTGAGAGAGACCCAGAAACTGAGAGAGAGAAATAGAGAGAAAGAGAGAGAGACCCAGATGCTCAGAGAGAGAGAGAGAGAGAGAGTGAGACCCAGATACTCAGAGAGAGAGACACAGAGACCGATAGAGAGAGAGAGACCCGGAGAGAGAGAAAGACCCAGAGAGCGAGAGAGAGAGAGACCCAGAGACCAAGAGAGAGAGACCTAGAGACCCAGAGACCCAGAGACCCAGAGACCGAGAGACCGAGTGAGAGGGAGAGAGAGAGAGAGACCCAGAGAGAGAGAGAGAGATAGAGAGATCCAGAGACTGAGAGAGGGAGACCCAGAGACCGATAAAGAGAGAGAGACCCAGAGAGAGAGAGAGAGAGAGAGACACAGAGACCGAGAGAGATACCTAGAGACACAGAGACCGAGAGGAAGAGAGAGAGAGAGAGAGGGAGAGAGAGAGAGAGAGACTCAGAGACTGAGAGAGAGAGAGACACCCAGAGACCAAGAGAGAGAGAGACCCAGAGAGAGACCCAGAGACCGAGAGAGAGAGACCTAGAGACCCAGAGACCGAGAGAGAGGGAGAGAGGGAGAGAGAGACCCAAACACCGAGAAAGAGAGAGAGACCCAGACACCGAGAGAGAGAGCGAGACCCAGAAAGGGAGAGAGAGACCCAGAGACCGAGAGAGACCCACAGACAGAGAGTGAGAGAGAGACACGCAGAGACTGAGAGAGTCCCAGAGACCGAGAGAGAGAGAGAGAGAGAGAGAGAGAGGAAGAC
Source organism: Carcharodon carcharias (assembly GCF_017639515.1). NCBI lineage: Eukaryota > Metazoa > Chordata > Chondrichthyes > Lamniformes > Lamnidae > Carcharodon > Carcharodon carcharias. Next base: position 125,336,072 of record NC_054480.1, read on the forward strand.
CCAGAGACCGAGAGAGAAGGAGAGAGGGAGAGAGAGAACCAGAGACCGAGAGAGAGAGACCCAGAGACCGAGAGAGACCCAGAGACCAAGAGAGAGAGCGAGACCCAGAGACAGAGAGAGAGAGAGAGAGAGACCAAGACCGAGAGAGAGAGAGACCGAGACACAGAGAGCGATAGATAGAGAGACCCACAGACTGAGAGAGAGAGAGAGACCCAGAGACCGAGAGAGAGAGACCCAGAGACCGAGAGAGAGAGAGATCCAGAGACCCAGAGAGAGAGAGACCCAGAGACTGAGAGAGAGGGAAAGAGGGAGAGAGAGACCCAGACACCGAGAGAGAGCGAGACCCAGAAAGAGAGAAAGAGACACAGAGACCGAGAGAGAGAGAGACCCAGAGACCGAGAGAGAGGGAGCGAGAGACCCAGAGAGCGAGAGAGAGACCGAGACACAGAGAGCGATAGATAGAGAGAACAACAGACTGAGAGAGAGAGAGAGAGACCCAGAGACCGAGAGAGAGAGACCCAGAGACCGAGAGAGAGAGAGAGAGACCGAGAGAGAGATCCAGAGACCGAGAGAGAGGGAGAGAGAGACCCAGACACCGAGAGAGAGCGAGACCCAGAAGAGAGAGAGACCCAGAGACCGAGAGAGACCCACAGACAGAGAGTGAGAGAGAGACACGCAGAGACTGAGAGTCCCAGAGAGCGAGAGAGAGAGAGAGAGAGAGGAAGACCCAGAGACCGAGAGAGAAGGAGAGAGGGAGAGAGAGAACTAGAGACGGAGAGAGAGACCCAGAGAGAGAGAGACCCAGAGACCGAGAGAGAGAGACCCAGAGACCGAGAGAGAGAGACCCAGAGACCGAGAGAGAGAGAGAGACCCAGAGACCAAGAGAGAGAGAGAGACCCAGAGACTGAGAGAGAGAGAGACCGAGAGAGGGCGAGCCAGAGAGAGAGAGAGAGACCCAGAGAGAGAGAGAGAGAGAGAGAGAGAGAGACACCCAGAGAGAGAGAGAGACCCAGAGACCGAGAGAGAGAGACCCAGAGACCGAGAGAGAGAGACCCAGAGACCGAGAGAGAGAGAGAGACCCAGAGACCAAGAGAGAGAGAGAGACCCAGAGACTGAGAGAGAGAGAGACCGAGAGAGGGCGAGCCAGAGAGAGAGAGAGAGACCCAGAGAGAGAGAGAGAGAGAGAGAGAGACACCCAGAGAGAGAGAGAGACCCAGAGAGAAAGAGAGATAGACCCAGAAACCGAGAGAGAGAGACCGAGATCCAGAGAGAGAGAAAGAGACTCAGAGACCGAGAGACCCAGTGACCGTGAGAGAGAGAGAGAGACCGTGACCCAGAGACCGAGAGAGAGAGAGAGAGACCGTGACCCAGAGACAGAGAGAGAGAGAGAGAGAGAGAGAGAGACCGAGACCGAGGGAGAGAGAGACCGAGACACAGAGAGCGATAGATAGAGAGACCCACAGACTGAGAGAGAGAGAGAGACCCAGAGACCGAGAGAGAGAGACCCAGAGACCGAGAGAGAGAGAGATCCAGAGACCCAGAGAGAGAGAGACCCAGAGACTGAGAGAGAGGGAAAGAGGGAGAGAGAGACCCAGACACCGAGAGAGAGCAAGACCCAGAAAGAGAGAGAGAGACCCAGAGACCGAGAGAGAGAGACCCACAGACAGAGAGTGAGAGAGAGACACGCAGAGACTGAGAGAGTCCCAGAGACCGAGAGAGAGAGAGAGATAGAGAGGAAGACCCAGAGACCGAGAGAGAAGGAGAGAGGGAGAGAGAGAACCAGAGACCGAGAGAGAGAGACCCAGAGACCGAGAGAGACCCAGAGACCAAGAGAGAGAGAGACCCAGAGACCGAGAGAGAGAGAGAGAGAGAGAGAGAGAGAGCGAGACCCAGAGACTGAGAGAGAGAGAGAGAGAGAGAGAGAGAGAGAGAGACCGAGACCGAGAGAGAGAGAGAGAGAGAGAGAGAGACCGAGACACAGAGAGCGATAGATAGAGAGACCCACAGACTGAGAGAGAGAGAGAGAGACCCAGAGACCGAGAGAGAGAGACCCAGAGACCGAGAGAGAGAGAGATCCAGAGACCCAGAGAGAGAGAGACCCAGAGACTGAGAGAGAGGGAAAGAGGGAGAGAGAGACCCAGACACCGAGAGAGAGCGAGACCCAGAAAGAGAGAAAGAGACACAGAGACCGAGAGAGAGAGAGACCCAGAGACCGAGAGAGAGGGAGAGAGAGACCCAGAGACCGAGAGAGAGAGACCCAGAGACCGAGAGAGAGAGAGAGAGACCGAGAGAGAGATCCAGAGACCGAGAGAGAGGGAGAGAGAGACCCAGACACCGAGAGAGAGCGAGACCCAGAAGAGAGAGAGACCCAGAGACCGAGAGAGACCCACAGACAGAGAGTGAGAGAGAGACACGCAGAGACTGAGAGAGTCCCAGAGAGCGAGAGAGAGAGAGAGAGGAAGACCCAGAGACCGAGAGAGAAGGAGAGAGGGAGAGAGAGAACTAGAGACCGAGAGAGAGAGACCCAGAGACCGAGAGAGACCCAGAGACCGAGAGAGAGAGACCCAGAGACCGAGAGAGAGAGACCCAGAGACCGAGAGAGAGAGAGAGACCCAGAGACCAAGAGAGAGAGAGAGAGAGACCCAGAGGCTGAGAGAGAGAGAGAGAGAGACCCAGAGAGAGAGAGAGAGAGAGAGAGAGAGAGACCCAGAGAGAGAGAGAGACCCAGAGAGAAAGAGAGATAGACCCAGAAACCGAGAGAGAGAGACCGAGATCCAGAGGGAGAGAAAGAGACTCAGAGACCGAGAGACCCAGTGACCGTGAGAGAGAGAGAGAGAGAGACACCGTGACCCAGAGACCGAGAGAGAGAGAGAGAGACCGTGACCCAGAGACAGAGAGAGAGACACCCAGAGACCGAGAGAGAGAGCGAGACCCCGAGACCTTGAGACCAAGTGAGAGAGAACGAGAGACCGAGAGAGAGAGAGAGAGCGAGACCCGGAGACCGAGAGAGAGAGAGAGAGAGAGCCAGAGACCAAGAGAGGGAGAGAGACCCAGAAACTGAGAGAGAGAAATAGAGAGTAAGAGAGAGAGAGACCCAGAGGCTCAGAGAGAGAGTGAGAGAGAGAGAGAGCGAGACCCAGACACCGAGAGAGAGAGAGAGAGAGAGAGACCGAGACCGAGAGAGAGAGAGAGAGAGAGAGAGAGAGCGAGACCCAGAGACTGAGAGAGAGAGAGAGAGAGATACAGAGACCCAGAGAGAGAGAAAGAAAGAGAGACACAGAGACAGACAGAGAGAGAGAGAGCCAGAGACTGAGAGAGAGAGAGAGACCCAGAAACTGAGAGAGAGAGAGAGAGACCCAGAAACTGAGAGAGAGAAATAGAGAGAAAGAGAGAGAGACCCAGATGCTCACAGAGAGAGAGAGAGTGAGACCCAGATACTCAGAGAGAGAGACACAGAGACCGATAGAGAGAGAGAGAGAGAGAGACCCAGAGAGAGAGAGAAAGACCCAGAGAGCGAGAGAGAGAGAGACCCAGAGACCAAGAGAGAGAGACCTAGAGACCCAGAGACCCAGAGACCGAGTGAGAGGGAGAGAGAGAGAGAGAGACCCAGAGAGAGAGAGAGAGAGATAGAGAGATCCAGAGACTGAGAGAGGGAGACCCAGAGACCGATAAAGAGAGAGAGACCCAGAGAGAGAGAGAGAGAGACCCAGAGACCGAGAGAGATACCTAGAGACACAGAGACCGAGAGGAAGAGAGAGAGAGAGAGGGGGAGAGAGAGAGAGAGAGACTCAGAGACTGAGAGAGAGAGACCTAGAGACCCAGAGAATCCAGAGACCGGGAGAGAGGGAGAGAGAGACCCAGACACCGAGAAAGAGAGAGAGACCCAGAGACCGAGAGAGAGAGCCAGAGACAGAAGAGTGACCCAGATACTGAGAGAGAGAGAGACCGAGAGAGGGCGACCCAGAGACCGAGAGAGAGGGAGAGAGAGAGAGAGACCCAGAGACTGAGAAAGAGAGAGAGACCCAGAGAGAGAGAGAGAGAGACCCAGAGACCGAGAGAGAGACCTAGAGACACAGAAACCGAGAGAGAGGGAGAGAGAGAGAGAGAGAGGGAGAGAGAGAGAGAGAGAGAGAGAGAGAGAGACTCAGAGACTGAGAGAGAGAGAGAGACACCCAGAGACCAAGAGAGAGAGAGACCCAGAGACCCAGAGAGAGGGAGAGAGGGAGAGAGGGAGAGAGGGAGAGAGGGAGAGAGGGAGAGAGGGAGAGAGGGAGAGAGGGAGAGAGGGAGAGAGGGAGAGAGGGAGAGAGGGAGAGAGGGAGAGAGAGACCCACACACCGAGAGAGAGAGAGAGACCCAGAGACAGAAGAGTGACCCACATACTGAGAGAGAGAGAGACCGAGAGAGGGCGACCCAGAGACCGAGAGAGAAGGAGAGAGAGAGAGAGACCCAGAGAGAGAGAGAGATAGAGAGATCCAGAGACTGAGAGAGGGAGACCCAGAGACTGAGAGAGAGAGAGAGAGAGAGAGACCCAGAGACCGAGAGAGAGAGAGACCCAGAGACCCAGAGACTGAGAGGGAGGGAGAGAGAGACCCAGACACCGAGAGAGAGAGCGAGACCCAGAAAGAGAGAGAGAGACCCAGAGACCGAGAGAGACCCACAGACAGAGAGTGAGAGAGAGACACGCAGAGACTGAGAGAGTCCCAGAGACCGAGAAAGAGATAGAGAGAGAGAGGAAGACCCAGGGACCGAGAGAGAAGGAGAGAGGGAGAGAGAGAACCAGAGACCGAGAGAGAGAGACCCAGAGACCGAGAGAGAGAGACCCAGAGACCGAGAGAGAGAGACCCAGAGACCGAGAGAGAGAGACCCAGAGACCGAGAGAGAGAGAGAGACCCAGAGACCGAGAGAGAGAGCCAGAGAGAGAAGAGTGACCCAGATACTGAGAGCGAGAGAGAGAGACCGAGAGAGGGCGAGCCAGAGACTGAGAGAGAGAGAGAGAGAGAGACCCAGAGAGAGAGAGAGAGAGAGACCCAGAGAGAAAGAGAGATAGACCCAGAAACCGCGAGAGAGAGACCGAGATCCAGAGGGAGAGAAAGAGACTCAGAGACCGAGAGACCCAGTGACTGTGAGAGAGAGAGAGAGAGAGAGAGAGAGAGAGAGAGACCGAGACCGAGAGAGAGAGAGAGAGACCGAGACCCAGAGACCGAGAGACCCAGTGACTGTGAGAGAGACAGAGAGAGAGAGAGAGAGAGACCGAGACCGAGAGAGAGAGAGAGAGACCGAGACCCAGAGACAGAGAGAGAGAGAGAGACACAGAGAACAAGAGAGAGAGCCAGAGACAGAAGAGTGACCAACATACTGAGAGAGAGAGAGACCGAGAGAGGGCGACCCATAGACCGAGAGAGAGGGAGAGAGAGAGAGAGACCCAGAGAGAGAGAGAGATGGAGAGATCCAGAGACTGAGAGAGGGAGACCCAAAGACTGAGAAAGAGAGAGAGACCCAGAGAGAGAGAGAGAGAGACCCAGAGACCGAGAGAGAGAGAGACCCAGAGACCGAGAGAGAGACCAAGAGAGAGGGAGAGAGGGAGAGAGAGACCCAGACACCGAGAGAGAGAGCGAGACCCAGAAAGAGAGAGAGAGTCCCAGAGACCGAGAGAGAGAGCGAGACCCCGAGACCTTGAGACCGAGTGAGAGAGAACGAGAGACCGAGAGAGAGAGCGAGACCCAGAGACCGAGAGAGAGAGAGAGACCCAGAGACCGAGAGAGAGAGCCAGAGAGAGAAGAGTGACCCAGATACTGAGAGCGAGAGAGAGAGACCGAGAGAGGGCGAGCCAGAGACTGAGAGAGAGAGAGAGAGAGAGACCCAGAGAGAGAGAGAGAGAGAGACCCAGAGAGAAAGAGAGATAGACCCAGAAACCGCGAGAGAGAGACCGAGATCCAGAGGGAGAGAAAGAGACTCAGAGACCGAGAGACCCAGTGACTGTGAGAGAGAGAGAGAGAGAGAGAGAGAGAGAGAGACCGAGACCGAGAGAGAGAGAGAGAGACCGAGACCCAGAGACCGAGAGACCCAGTGACTGTGAGAGAGACAGAGAGAGAGAGAGAGAGAGACCGAGACCGAGAGAGAGAGAGAGAGACCGAGACCCAGAGACCGAGAGAGAGAGAGAGACCCAGAGAACAAGAGAGAGAGCCAGAGACAGAAGAGTGACCCACATACTGAGAGAGAGAGAGACCGAGAGAGGGCGACCCATAGACCGAGAGAGAGGGAGAGAGAGAGAGAGACCCAGAGAGAGAGAGAGAGATGGAGAGATCCAGAGACTGAGAGAGGGAGACCCAAAGACTGAGAAAGAGAGAGAGACCCAGAGAGAGAGAGAGAGAGACCCAGAGACCGAGAGAGAGAGAGACCCAGAGACCGAGAGAGAGACCAAGAGAGAGGGAGAGAGGGAGAGAGAGACCCAGACACCGAGAGAGAGAGCGAGACCCAGAAAGAGAGAGAGAGTCCCAGAGACCGAGAGAGAGAGCGAGACCCCGAGACCTTGAGACCGAGTGAGAGAGAACGAGAGACCGAGAGAAAGAGGGAGAGAGAGCGAGACCCAGAGACTGAGAGAGAGAGAGAGCGAGACCCAGAGACTGAGAGGGAGAGAGAGAGAGAGAGCCAGAGACCAAGAGAGAGAGCGACCCAGAAACTGAGAGAGAGAAATAGAGAGTAAGAGAGAGAGAGACCCAGAGGCTCAGAGAGAGAGAGAGCGAGACCCAGAGACTGAGAGAGAGAGAGAGAGAGAGAGAGAGAGACCGAGACCGAGAGAGAGAGAGAGAGAGAGACCGAGACCCAGAGACCGAGAGAGAGAGAGAGACCCAGAGAACAAGAGAGAGAGCCAGAGACAGAAGAGTGACCCACATACTGAGAGAGAGAGAGACCGAGAGAGGGCGACCCATAGACCGAGAGAGAGGGAGAGAGAGAGAGAGACCCAGAGAGAGAGAGAGATAGAGAGATCCAGAGACCGAGAGAGAGAGAGAGAGACCCAGAGACTGTGAGAGAGAGAGAGAGAGAGACCCAGAGACCGAGAGAGAGAGAGACCCAGAGACCGAGAGAGAGGGAGAGAGAGACCCAGACACCGAGAGAGAGAGCGAGACGCAGAAAGTGAGAGAGAGACCCAGAGACCGAGAGAGACCCACAGACAGAGAGTGAGAGAGAGACACACAGAGACTGAGAGAGTCCCAGAGACCGAGAGAGAGAGAGAGAGAGATAGAGAGAGAGAGGAAGACCAAGAGACCGAGAGAGAAGGAGAGAGGGAGAGAGAGAACCAGAGACCGAGAGAGAGAGACCCAGAGACCGAGAGAGAGAGACCCAGAGACCGAGAGAGAGAGACCCAGAGACCGAGAGAGAGAGAGAGACCCAGAGACCGAGAGAGAGAGCCAGAGAGAGAAGAGTGACCCAGATACTGAGAGAGAGAGAGAGAGACCGAGAGAGGGCGAGCCAGAGACTGAGAGAGAGAGAGAGACCCAGAGAGAGAGAGAGAGAGAGAGACCCAGAGAGAAAGAGAGATAGACCCAGAAACCGCGAGAGAGAGACCGAGATCCAGAGAGAGAGAAAGAGACTCAGAGACCGAGAGACCCAGTGACCGTGAGAGAGAGAGACCGTGACCCAGAGACAGAGAGAGAGAGACACCCAGAGACCGAGAGAGAGAGCGAGACCCCGAGACCTTGAGACCGAGTGAGAGAGAACGAGAGACCGAGAGAGAGAGAGAGAGAGCGAGACCCAGAGACTGAGAGAGAGAGAGAGAGAGCGAGACCCAGAGACTGAGAGAGAGAGAGAGAGAGAGGGAGAGATACAGAGACCCAGAGAGAGAGAAAGAAAGAGAGACACAGAGACAGACAGAGAGAGAGAGAGCCAAAGACTGAGAGAGAGAGAGAGACCCAGATGCTCAGAGAGAGAGAGAGTGAGACCCAGATACTCAGAGAGAGAGACACAGAGACCGATAGAGAGAGAGAGAGAGACCCAGAGAGAGAGAGAGAGAGATAGAGAGACCCAGAGACCGAGAGAGATAACTAGAGACACAGAGACCGAGAGGGACAGAGAGAGAGAGGGAGAGAGAGAGAGAGACTCAGAGACTGAGAGAGAGAGACCTAGAGACCCAGAGACCGAGAGAGCGGGAGAGAGGGAGAGAGAGACCCAGACACCGAGAAAGAGAGAGAGACCCAGAGACCGAGAGAGAGAGCCAGAGACAGAAGAGTGACCCAGATACTGAGAGAGAGAGGGACCGAGAGAGGGCGACCCAGAGACCGAGAGAGAGGGAGAGAGAGAGAGAGACCCAGAGACTGAGAAAGAGAGATAGAGAGATCCAGAGACTGAGAAAGAGAGAGAGACCCAGAGAGAGAGAGAGAGAGAGAGAGAGACCCAGAGACCGAGAGAGAGACCTAGAGACACAGAAACCGAGAGAGAGGGAGAGAGAGAGAGGGAGAGAGAGAGAGACACCCAGAGACCAAGAGAGAGAGAGACCCAGAGACCGAGAGAGAGGGAGAGAGGGAGAGAGAGACCCAGACACCGAGAGAGAGAGAGAGAGACCCAGACACCAGGAGAGAGAGAGACCCAGAGACCAAGAGAGAGGGAGAGAGGGAGAGAGAGACCCAGACACCGAGAGAGACAGAGAGACCCAGAGACCGAGAGAGGGAGCCAGAGACAGAAGAGTGACCCAGATACTGAGAGAGAGACTGACCGAGAGAGGGCGACCCAGAGACCGAGAGAGATGGAGAGAGAGAGAGAGACCCAGAGAGAGAGAGAGAGATAGAGAGACCCAGAGACCGAGAGAGATAACTAGAGACACAGAGACCGAGAGGGACAGAGAGAGAGAGAGGTGGAGAGAGAGAGAGAGACCCAGAGAGAGAGATAGAGAGATCCAGAGACTGAGAGAGGGAGACTGAGAGACCGATAAAGAGAGAGAGACCCAGAGAGAGAGAGAGAGACCCAGCGACCAAGAGAGATACCTAGAGACACAGAGACCGAGAGGGAGAGAGAGAGAGAGAGGGAGAGAGAGAGAGAGACTCAGAGACTGAGAGAGAGAGAGAGAGACACCCAGAGACCAAGAGAGAGAGAGACCCAGAGAGAGACCCAGAGACCGAGAGAGAGAGACGTAGAGACCCAGAGACCCAGAGACCGAGAGAGAGGGAGAGAGGGAGAGAGAGACCCAGACACCGAGACAGAAGAGTGACCCAGATACTGAGAGAGAGAGAAACCGAGAGAGGGCGACCCAGAGACCGAGAGAGATGGAGAGAGAGAGAGAGAGACCCAGAGACTGAGAAAGAGAGATAGAGAGGTCCAGAGACAGAGAAAGAGAGAGAGACCCAGAGAGAGAGAGAGACCCAGAGAGAGGGAGAGAGAGAGAGACCCAGAGACCGAGAGAGTGAGAGGCCCAGAGATCGAGAGAGTGAGAGACCCAGAGATTGAGAGAGTGAGAGAGACCCAGAGACTGAGAGAGAGACCCAGAGACCGAGAGAGAGACCGAGACACAGACAGCGATAGATAGAGAGACCCACAGACTGAGAGAGAGAGAGAGAGACCCAGAAACTGAGAGAAATAGAGAGTAAGAGAGAGAGAGACCCAGAGGCTCAGAGAGAGAGTGAGAGAGAGAGAGAGCGAGACCCAGACACCGAGAGAGAGAGAGAGAGAGACCGAGACCGAGAGAGAGAGAGAGAGAGCGAGACCCAGAGACTGAGAGAGAGAGAGAGAGAGATACAGAGACCCAGAGAGAGAGAAAGAAAGAGAGACACAGAGACAGACAGAGAGAGAGAGAGCCAGAGACTGAGAGAGAGAGACCCAGAAACTGAGAGAGAGAGAGAGAGACCCAGAAACTGAGAGAGAGAAAGAGAGAGAGACCCAGATGCTCAGAGAGAGAGAGAGAGTGAGACCCAGATACTCAGAGAGAGAGACACAGAGACCGATAGAGAGAGAGAGAGAGAGAGACCCAGAGAGAGAGAGAAAGACCCAGAGAGCGAGAGAGACGGAGACCCAGAGACCAAGAGAGAGAGACCTAGAGACCCAGAGACCCAGAGACCGAGTGAGAGGGAGAGAGAGAGAGAGACCCAGAGAGAGAGAGAGAGAGATAGAGAGATCCAGAGACCGAGAGAGGGAGACCCAGAGACCGATAAAGAGAGAGAGACCCAGAGAGAGAGAAAGAGAGACCCAGAGACCCAGAGAGATACCTAGAGACACAGAGACCAAGAGGAAGAGAGAGAGAGAGAGAGAGGGAGAGAGAGAGAGACTCAGAGACTGAGAGAGAGAGACCTAGAGACCCAGAGATCCAGAGACCGGGAGAGAGGGAGAGAGAGACCCAGACACGGAGAAAGAGAGAGAGACCCAGACACCGAGAGAGAGAGAGAGACCCAGAGACAGAAGAGTGACCCACATACTGAGAGAGAGAGAGACCGAGAGAGGGCGACCCAGAGACCGAGAGAGAAGGAGAGAGAGAGAGAGACCCAGAGAGAGAGAGAGATAGAGAGTTCCAGAGACTGAGAGAGGGAGACCCAGAGACTGAGAAAGAGAGAGAGACCCAGAGAGAGAGAGAGAGAGAGAGAGAGACCCAGAGACCGAGAGAGAGAGAGAGAGAGACCCAGAGACTGAGAGAGAGAGAGAGAGAGAGAGACCCAGAGACCCAGAGACTGAGAGAGAGGGAGAGAGAGACCCAGACACCGAGAGAGAGCGAGACCCAGAAAGAGAGAGAGAGACCCAGAGACCGAGAGAGACCCACAGACAGAGAGTGAGAGAGAGACACGCAGAGACTGAGAGAGTCCCAGAGACCGAGAGAGAGAGAGAAAGAGATAGAGAGAGAGAGGAAGACCCAGGGACCGAGAGAGAAGGAGAGAGGGAGAGAGAGAACCAGAGACCGAGAGAGAGAGACCCAGAGACCGAGAGAGAGAGACCCAGAGACCGAGAGAGAGACCCAGAGACCGAGAGAGAGAGAGAGAGACCCAGAGACCGAGAGAGAGAGAGAGACCCAGAGACCGAGAGAGAGAGCCAGAGAGAGAAGAGTGACCCAGATACTGAGAGAGAGAGAGAGAGACCGAGAGAGGGCGAGCCAGAGACTGAGAGAGAGAGAGAGAGAGAGACCCAGAGAGAGAGAGAGAGAGAGACCCAGAGAGAAAGAGAGATAAACCCAGAAACCGCGAGAGAGAGACCGAGATCCAGAGGGAGAGAAAGAGACTCAGAGACCGAGAGACCCAGTGACTGTGAGAGAGAGAGAGAGAGAGAGAGAGAGAGAGAGACCGAGACCGAGAGAGAGAGAGAGAGAGAGACCGAGACCCAGAGACCGAGAGAGAGAGAGAGACCCAGAGAACAAGAGAGAGCCAGAGACAGAAGAGTGACCCACATACTGAGAGAGAGAGAGACCGAGAGAGGGCGACCCATAGACCGAGAGAGAGGGAGAGAGAGAGAGAGACCCAGAGAGAGAGAGAGATAGAGAGATCCAGAGACTGAGAGAGGGAGACCCAAAGACTGAGAAAGAGAGAGAGACCCAGAGAGAGAGAGAGAGAGAGAGAGAGAGACCCAGAGACCGAGAGAGAGAGAGAGAGATCCAGAGACCGAGAGAGAGACCAAGAGAGAGGGAGAGAGGGAGAGAGAGACCCAGACACCGAGAGAGAGAGCTAGACCCAGAAAGAGAGAGAGAGTCCCAGAGACCGAGAGAGAGAGCGAGACCCCGAGACCTTGTGACCGAGTGAGAGAGAACGAGAGACCGAGAGAGAGAGGGAGAGAGAGCGAGACCCAGAGACTGAGAGAGAGAGAGAGCGAGACCCAGAGACTGAGAGGGAGAGAGAGAGAGAGAGCCAGAGACCAAGAGAGAGAGAGACCCAGAAACTGAGAGAGAGAAATAGAGAGTAAGAGAGAGAGAGACCCAGAGGCTCAGAGAGAGAGAGAGCGAGTCCCAGAGACTGAGAGGGAGAGAGAGAGAGAGAGACCGAGACCGAGAGAGAGAGAGAGAGAGACCGAGACCCAGAGACCGAGAGAGAGAGAGAGACCCAGAGAACAAGAGAGAGAGCCAGAGACAGAAGAGTGACCCACATACTGAGAGAGAGAGAGAGACCGAGAGAGGGCGACCCATAGACCGAGAGAGAGGGAGAGAGAGAGAGAGACCCAGAGAGAGAGAGATAGAGAGATCCAGAGACCGAGAGAGAGAGACCCAGAGACTGAGAGAGAGAGAGAGAGACCCAGAGACCGAGAGAGAGAGAGACCCAGAGACCCAGAGACCGAGAGAGAGGGAGAGAGAGACCCAGACACCGAGAGAGCGAGCGAGACGCAGAAAGAGAGAGAGAGACCCAGAGACCGAGAGAGACCCACAAACAGAGAGTGAGAGAGAGACACACAGAGACTGAGAGAGTCCCAGAGACCGAGAGAGAGAGAGAGAGAGATAGAGAGAGAGAGGAAGACCAAGAGACCGAGAGAGAAGGAGAGAGGGAGAGAGAGAACCAGAGACCGAGAGAGAGAGACCCAGAGACCGAGAGAGAGAGACCCAGAGACCGAGAGAGAGAGACCCAGAGACCGAGAGAGAGAGAGAGACCCAGAGACCGAGAGAGAGAGCCAGAGAGAGAAGAGTGACCCAGATACTGAGAGAGAGAGAGAGAGACCGAGAGAGAGAGAGGGAGAGAGACCCAGAGAGAAAGAGAGATAGACCCAGAAACCGCGAGAGAGTGACCGAGATCCAGAGAGAGAGAAAGAGACTCAGCGACCGAGAGACCCAGTGACCGTGAGAGAGAGAGACCGTGACCCAGAGACAGAGAGAGAGACACCCAGAGACCGAGAGAGAGAGCGAGACCCCGAGACCTTGAGACCGAGTGAGAGAGAACGAGAGACCGAGAGAGAGAGAGAGAGAGCGAGACCCAGAGACTGAGAGAGAGAGAGAGAGCGAGACCCAGAGACTGAGAGAGAGAGAGAGAGAGGGAGAGATACAGAGACCCAGAGAGAGAGAAAGAAAGAGAGACACAGAGACAGACAGAGAGAGAGAGAGCCAAAGACTGAGAGAGAGAGAGAGACCCAGATGCTCAGAGAGAGAGAGAGTGAGACCCAGATACTCAGAGAGAGAGACACAGAGACCGATAGAGAGAGAGAGAGAGACCCAGAGAGAGAGAGAGAGACCCAGAGACCGAGAGAGAGAGACCCAGAGACCAAGAGAGTGAGAGAGACGCAGAGACCGAGAGAGTGAGAGAGACGCAGAGACCGAGAGAGTGAGAGAGACCCAGAGACCGGGAGAGTGAGAGAGACCCAGAGACCGAGAGAGTGAGAGAGACCCAGAGACCGAGAGAGTGAGAGAGACCCAGAGACCGAGAGAGTGAGAGAGACCCAGAGACCGAGAGAGTGAGAGAGACCCAGAGACCGAGAGAGTGAGAGAGACCCAGAGACCGAGAGAGAGACCCAGAGACCGAGAGAGAGACCCAGAGACCGAGAGAGAGACCCAGAGACCGAGAGAGAGGGAGAGAGAGAGAGACCCAGAGAGCGAGAGAGAGACCGAGACACAGAGAGCGATAGATAGAGAGACCAACAGACTGAGAGAGAGAGTGAGAGAGACCCAGAGACCGAGAGAGAGAGACCGAGAGAGAGGGAGAGAGGGAGAGAGAGACCCAGACACCGAGAGAGAGAGCGAGACCCAGAAAGAGAGAGAGAGTCACAGAAACCGAGAGAGATAGCGAGACCCCGAGACCTTGAGACAGAGTGAGAGAGAACGAGAGACCGAGAGAGAGAGGGAGAGAGAGCGAGACCCAGAGACTGAGAGGGAGAGAGAGAGAGAGAGCCAGAGACCAAGAGAGAGAGAGACCCAGAAACTGAGAGAGAGAAATAGAGAGTAAGAGAGAGAGAGACCCAGAGGCTCAGAGAGAGAGAGAGCGAGACCCAGAGACTGAGAGAGAGAGAGAGAGAGAGAGAGAGAGAGAGAGAGACCGAGAGAGAGAGAGAGAGAGACCGAGACCCAGAGACCGAGAGAGAGAGACCGAGAGAGAGGGAGAGAGGGAGAGAGAGACCCAGACACCGAGAGAGAGAGCGAGACCCAGAAAGAGAGAGAGAGTCCCAGAAACCGAGAGAGATAGCGAGACCCCGAGACCTTGAGACAGAGTGAGAGAGAACGAGAGACCGAGAGAGAGAGGGAGAGAGAGCGAGACCCAGAGACTGAGAGAGAGAGAGAGAGAGAGAGAGAGCGAGACCCAGAGACTGAGAGGGAGAGAGAGAGAGAGAGCCAGAGACCAAGAGAGAGAGAGACCCAGAAACTGAGAGAGAGAAATAGAGAGTAAGAGAGAGAGAGACCCAGAGGCTCAGAGAGAGAGAGAGCGAGACCCAGAGACTGAGAGAGAGAGAGAGAGAGAGAGAGAGAGAGACCGAGACCGAGAGAGAGAGAGAGAGAGAGACCGAGACCCAGAGACCGAGAGAGAGAGAGAGACCCAGAGAACAAGAGAGAGAGCCAGAGACAGAAGAGTGACCCACATACTGAGAGAGAGAGAGACCGAGAGAGGGCGACCCATAGACCGAGAGAGAGGGAGAGAGAGAGAGAGACCCAGAGAGAGAGAGAGATAGAGAGATCCAGAGACCGAGAGAGAGAGAGAGAGACCCAGAGACTGAGAGAGAGAGAGAGAGAGAGACCCAGAGACCGAGAGAGAGAGAGACCCAGAGACCGAGAGAGAGGGAGAGAGAGACCCAGACACCGAGAGAGAGAGCGAGACGCAGAAAGTGAGAGAGAGACCCAGAGACCGAGAGAGACCCACAGACAGAGAGTGAGAGAGAGACACACAGAGACTGAGAGAGTCCCAGAGACCGAGAGAGAGAGAGAGAGAGATAGAGAGAGAGAGGTAGACCTAGAGACCGAGAGAGAAGGAGAGAGCGAGAGAGAGATCCAGAGAGAGAGAGAGAGAGACCCAGAGACCGAGAGAGAGAGACCCAGAGACCGAGAGAGAGAGACCCAGAGACCGAGAGAGAGAGAGAGACCCAGAGACCGAGAGAGAGAGCCAGAGAGAGAAGAGTGACCCAGATACTGAGAGAGAGAGAGAGAGACCGAGAGAGGGCGAGCCAGAGACTGAGAGAGAGAGAGAGACCCAGAGAGAGAGAGAGAGAGAGAGACCCAGAGAGAAAGAGAGATAGACCCAGAAACCGCGAGAGAGAGACCGAGATCCAGAGAGAGAGAAAGAGACTCAGAGACCGAGAGACCCAGTGACCGTGAGAGAGAGAGACCGTGACCCAGAGACAGAGAGAGAGAGACACCCAGAGACCGAGAGAGAGAGCGAGACCCCGAGACCTTGAGACCGAGTGAGAGAGAACGAGAGACCGAGAGAGAGAGAGAGAGAGCGAGACCCAGAGACTGAGAGAGAGAGAGAGAGCGAGACCCAGAGACTGAGAGAGAGAGAGAGAGAGAGGGAGAGATACAGAGACCCAGAGAGAGAGAAAGAAAGAGAGACACAGAGACAGACAGAGAGAGAGAGAGCCAAAGACTGAGAGAGAGAGAGAGACCCAGATGCTCAGAGAGAGAGAGAGTGAGACCCAGATACTCAGAGAGAGAGACACAGAGACCGATAGAGAGAGAGAGAGAGACCCAGAGAGAGAGAGAGAGAGATAGAGAGACCCAGAGACCGAGAGAGATAACTAGAGACACAGAGACCGAGAGGGACAGAGAGAGAGAGGGAGAGAGAGAGAGAGACTCAGAGACTGAGAGAGAGAGACCTAGAGACCCAGAGACCGAGAGAGCGGGAGAGAGGGAGAGAGAGACCCAGACACCGAGAAAGAGAGAGAGACCCAGAGACCGAGAGAGAGAGCCAGAGACAGAAGAGTGACCCAGATACTGAGAGAGAGAGAGACCGAGAGAGGGCGACCCAGAGACCGAGAGAGAGGGAGAGAGAGAGAGAGACCCAGAGACTGAGAAAGAGAGATAGAGAGATCCAGAGACTGAGAAAGAGAGAGAGACCCAGAGAGAGAGAGAGAGAGAGAGAGAGACCCAGAGACCGAGAGAGAGACCTAGAGACACAGAAACCGAGAGAGAGGGAGAGAGAGAGAGGGAGAGAGAGAGAGAGAGACACCCAGAGACCAAGAGAGAGAGAGACCCAGAGACCGAGAGAGAGGGAGAGAGGGAGAGAGAGACCCAGACACTGAGAGAGAGAGAGAGAGACCCAGACACCAGGAGAGAGAGAGACCCAGAGACCAAGAGAGAGGGAGAGAGGGAGAGAGAGACCCAGACACCGAGAGAGACAGAGAGACCCAGAGACCGAGAGAGGGAGCCAGAGACAGAAGAGTGACCCAGATACTGAGAGAGAGACTGACCGAGAGAGGGCGACCCAGAGACCGAGAGAGATGGAGAGAGAGAGAGAGAGACCCAGAGAGAGAGAGAGAGATAGAGAGACCCAGAGACCGAGAGAGATAACTAGAGACACAGAGACCGAGAGGGACAGAGAGAGAGAGAGGTGGAGAGAGAGAGAGAGACCCAGAGAGAGAGATAGAGAGATCCAGAGACTGAGAGAGGGAGACTGAGAGACCGATAAAGAGAGAGAGACCCAGAGAGAGAGAGAGAGACCCAGCGACCAAGAGAGATACCTAGAGACACAGAGACCGAGAGGGAGAGAGAGAGAGAGAGGGAGAGAGAGAGAGAGACTCAGAGACTGAGAGAGAGAGAGAGAGAGACACCCAGAGACCAAGAGAGAGAGAGACCCAGAGAGAGACCCAGAGACCGAGAGAGAGAGACGTAGAGACCCAGAGACCCAGAGACCGAGAGAGAGGGAGAGAGGGAGAGAGAGACCCAGACACCGAGACAGAAGAGTGACCCAGATACTGAGAGAGAGAGAAACCGAGAGAGGGCGACCCAGAGACCGAGAGAGATGGAGAGAGAGAGAGAGAGACCCAGAGACTGAGAAAGAGAGATAGAGAGGTCCAGAGACAGAGAAAGAGAGAGAGACCCAGAGAGAGAGAGAGAGACCCAGAGAGAGGGAGAGAGAGAGAGACCCAGAGACCGAGAGAGTGAGAGGCCCAGAGATCGAGAGAGTGAGAGACCCAGAGATCGAGAGAGTGAGAGAGACCCAGAGACTGAGAGAGAGACCCAGAGACCGAGAGAGAGACCGAGACACAGACAGCGATAGATAGAGAGACCCACAGACTGAGAGAGAGAGAGAGAGACCCAGAAACTGAGAGAAATAGAGAGTAAGAGAGAGAGAGACCCAGAGGCTCAGAGAGAGAGTGAGAGAGAGAGAGAGCGAGACCCAGACACCGAGAGAGAGAGAGAGAGAGACCGAGACCGAGAGAGAGAGAGAGAGAGAGCGAGACCCAGAGACTGAGAGAGAGAGAGAGAGAGATACAGAGACCCAGAGAGAGAGAAAGAAAGAGAGACACAGAGACAGACAGAGAGAGAGAGAGCCAGAGACTGAGAGAGAGAGACCCAGAAACTGAGAGAGAGAGAGAGAGACCCAGAAACTGAGAGAGAGAAAGAGAGAGAGACCCAGATGCTCAGAGAGAGAGAGAGAGTGAGACCCAGATACTCAGAGAGAGAGACACAGAGACCGATAGAGAGAGAGAGAGAGAGAGACCCAGAGAGAGAGAGAAAGACCCAGAGAGCGAGAGAGACGGAGACCCAGAGACCAAGAGAGAGAGACCTAGAGACCCAGAGACCCAGAGACCGAGTGAGAGGGAGAGAGAGAGAGAGAGACCCAGAGAGAGAGAGAGAGAGATAGAGAGATCCAGAGACCGAGAGAGGGAGACCCAGAGACCGATAAAGAGAGAGAGACCCAGAGAGAGAGAAAGAGAGACCCAGAGACCCAGAGAGATACCTAGAGACACAGAGACCAAGAGGAAGAGAGAGAGAGAGAGAGAGGGAGAGAGAGAGAGACTCAGAGACTGAGAGAGAGAGACCTAGAGACCCAGAGATCCAGAGACCGGGAGAGAGGGAGAGAGAGACCCAGACACGGAGAAAGAGAGAGAGACCCAGACACCGAGAGAGAGAGAGAGACCCAGAGACAGAAGAGTGACCCACATACTGAGAGAGAGAGAGACCGAGAGAGGGCGACCCAGAGACCGAGAGAGAAGGAGAGAGAGAGAGAGACCCAGAGAGAGAGAGAGAGATAGAGAGATCCAGAGACTGAGAGAGGGAGACCCAGAGACTGAGAAAGAGAGAGAGACCCAGAGAGAGAGAGAGAGAGAGAGAGACCCAGAGACCGAGAGAGAGAGAGAGAGAGACCCAGAGACTGAGAGAGAGAGAGAGAGAGAGAGACCCAGAGACCCAGAGACTGAGAGAGAGGGAGAGAGAGACCCAGACACCGAGAGAGAGCGAGACCCAGAAAGAGAGAGAGAGACCCAGAGACCGAGAGAGACCCACAGACAGAGAGTGAGAGAGAGACACGCAGAGACTGAGAGAGTCCCAGAGACCGAGAGAGAGAGAGAAAGAGATAGAGAGAGAGAGGAAGACCCAGGGACCGAGAGAGAAGGAGAGAGGGAGAGAGAGAACCAGAGACCGAGAGAGAGAGACCCAGAGACCGAGAGAGAGAGACCCAGAGACCGAGAGAGAGACCCAGAGACCGAGAGAGAGAGAGAGACCCAGAGACCGAGAGAGAGAGAGAGACCCAGAGACCGAGAGAGAGAGCCAGAGAGAGAAGAGTGACCCAGATACTGAGAGAGAGAGAGAGAGACCGAGAGAGGGCGAGCCAGAGACTGAGAGAGAGAGAGAGAGAGAGACCCAGAGAGAGAGAGAGAGAGAGACCCAGAGAGAAAGAGAGATAAACCCAGAAACCGCGAGAGAGAGACCGAGATCCAGAGGGAGAGAAAGAGACTCAGAGACCGAGAGACCCAGTGACTGTGAGAGAGAGAGAGAGAGAGAGAGAGAGAGAGAGAGACCGAGAGAGAGAGAGAGAGAGAGACCGAGACCCAGAGACCGAGAGAGAGAGAGAGACCCAGAGAACAAGAGAGAGCCAGAGACAGAAGAGTGACCCACATACTGAGAGAGAGAGAGACCGAGAGAGGGCGACCCATAGACCGAGAGAGAGGGAGAGAGAGAGAGAGACCCAGAGAGAGAGAGAGATAGAGAGATCCAGAGACTGAGAGAGGGAGACCCAAAGACTGAGAAAGAGAGAGAGACCCAGAGAGAGAGAGAGAGAGAGAGAGAGAGACCCAGAGACCGAGAGAGAGAGAGAGAGATCCAGAGACCGAGAGAGAGACCAAGAGAGAGGGAGAGAGGGAGAGAGAGACCCAGACACCGAGAGAGAGAGCTAGACCCAGAAAGAGAGAGAGAGTCCCAGAGACCGAGAGAGAGAGCGAGACCCCGAGACCTTGTGACCGAGTGAGAGAGAACGAGAGACCGAGAGAGAGAGGGAGAGAGAGCGAGACCCAGAGACTGAGAGAGAGAGAGAGCGAGACCCAGAGACTGAGAGGGAGAGAGAGAGAGAGAGCCAGAGACCAAGAGAGAGAGAGACCCAGAAACTGAGAGAGAGAAATAGAGAGTAAGAGAGAGAGAGACCCAGAGGCTCAGAGAGAGAGAGAGCGAGTCACAGAGACTGAGAGGGAGAGAGAGAGAGAGAGACCGAGACCGAGAGAGAGAGAGAGAGAGACCGAGACCCAGAGACCGAGAGAGAGAGAGAGACCCAGAGAACAAGAGAGAGAGCCAGAGACAGAAGAGTGACCCACATACTGAGAGAGAGAGAGAGACCGAGAGAGGGCGACCCATAGACCGAGAGAGAGGGAGAGAGAGAGAGAGACCCAGAGAGAGAGAGATAGAGAGATCCAGAGACCGAGAGAGAGAGACCCAGAGACTGAGAGAGAGAGAGAGAGACCCAGAGACCGAGAGAGAGAGAGTCCCAGAGACCCAGAGACCGAGAGAGAGGGAGAGAGAGACCCAGACACCGAGAGAGCGAGCGAGACGCAGAAAGAGAGAGAGAGACCCAGAGACCGAGAGAGACCCACAAACAGAGAGTGAGAGAGAGACACACAGAGACTGAGAGAGTCCCAGAGACCGAGAGAGAGAGAGAGAGAGATAGAGAGAGAGAGGAAGACCAAGAGACCGAGAGAGAAGGAGAGAGGGAGAGAGAGAACCAGAGACCGAGAGAGAGAGACCCAGAGACCGAGAGAGAGAGACCCAGAGACCGAGAGAGAGAGACCCAGAGACCGAGAGAGAGAGACCCAGAGACCGAGAGAGAGAGAGAGACCCAGAGACCGAGAGAGAGAGCCAGAGAGAGAAGAGTGACCCAGATACTGAGAGAGAGAGAGAGAGACCGAGAGAGAGAGAGGGAGAGAGACCCAGAGAGAAAGAGAGATAGACCCAGAAACCGCGAGAGAGTGACCGAGATCCAGAGAGAGAGAAAGAGACTCAGCGACCGAGAGACCCAGTGACCGTGAGAGAGAGAGACCGTGACCCAGAGACAGAGAGAGAGACACCCAGAGACCGAGAGAGAGAGCGAGACCCCGAGACCTTGAGACCGAGTGAGAGAGAACGAGAGACCGAGAGAGAGAGAGAGAGAGCGAGACCCAGAGACTGAGAGAGAGAGAGAGAGCGAGACCCAGAGACTGAGAGAGAGAGAGAGAGAGGGAGAGATACAGAGACCCAGAGAGAGAGAAAGAAAGAGAGACACAGAGACAGACAGAGAGAGAGAGAGCCAAAGACTGAGAGAGAGAGAGAGACCCAGATGCTCAGAGAGAGAGAGAGTGAGACCCAGATACTCAGAGAGAGAGACACAGAGACCGATAGAGAGAGAGAGAGAGACCCAGAGAGAGAGAGAGAGACCCAGAGACCGAGAGAGAGAGACCCAGAGACCAAGAGAGTGAGAGAGACGCAGAGACCGAGAGAGTGAGAGAGACGCAGAGACCGAGAGAGTGAGAGAGACCCAGAGACCGAGAGAGTGAGAGAGACCCAGAGACCGAGAGAGTGAGAGAGACCCAGAGACCGAGAGAGTGAGAGAGACCCAGAGACCGAGAGAGTGAGAGAGACCCAGAGACCGAGAGAGAGACCCAGAGACCGAGAGAGAGACCCAGAGACCGAGAGAGAGACCCAGAGACCGAGAGAGAGGGAGAGAGAGAGAGACCCAGAGAGCGAGAGAGAGACCGAGACACAGAGAGCGATAGATAGAGAGACCAACAGACTGAGAGAGAGAGTGAGAGAGACCCAGAGACCGAGAGAGAGAGACCGAGAGAGAGGGAGAGAGGGAGAGAGAGACCCAGACACCGAGAGAGAGAGCGAGACCCAGAAAGAGAGAGAGAGTCACAGAAACCGAGAGAGATAGCGAGACCCCGAGACCTTGAGACAGAGTGAGAGAGAACGAGAGACCGAGAGAGAGAGGGAGAGAGAGCGAGACCCAGAGACTGAGAGGGAGAGAGAGAGAGAGAGCCAGAGACCAAGAGAGAGAGAGACCCAGAAACTGAGAGAGAGAAATAGAGAGTAAGAGAGAGAGAGACCCAGAGGCTCAGAGAGAGAGAGAGCGAGACCCAGAGACTGAGAGAGAGAGAGAGAGAGAGAGAGAGAGAGAGAGACCGAGAGAGAGAGAGAGAGAGACCGAGACCCAGAGACCGAGAGAGAGAGACCGAGAGAGAGGGAGAGAGGGAGAGAGAGACCCAGACACCGAGAGAGAGAGCGAGACCCAGAAAGAGAGAGAGAGTCCCAGAAACCGAGAGAGATAGCGAGACCCCGAGACCTTGAGACAGAGTGAGAGAGAACGAGAGACCGAGAGAGAGAGGGAGAGAGAGCGAGACCCAGAGACTGAGAGAGAGAGAGAGAGAGAGAGAGAGCGAGACCCAGAGACTGAGAGGGAGAGAGAGAGAGAGAGCCAGAGACCAAGAGAGAGAGAGACCCAGAAACTGAGAGAGAGAAATAGAGAGTAAGAGAGAGAGAGACCCAGAGGCTCAGAGAGAGAGAGAGAGCGAGACCCAGAGACTGAGAGAGAGAGAGAGAGAGAGAGAGAGAGAGAGACCGAGAGAGAGAGAGAGAGAGACCGAGAGAGAGAGAGAGAGAGACCGAGACCCAGAGACCGAGAGAGTGAGACCCAGAGACTGAGAGAGAGAGAGAGAGAGAGTGAGACCCAGATACTCAGAGAGAGAGACACACAGAGACCGATAGAGAGAGAGAGAGACCCAGAGAGAGAAAGACCCAGAGAGAGAGAGAAAGACCCAGAGACCAAGAGAGAGAGAGACCCAGAGACCAAGAGAGAGGGAGAGAGGGAGAGAGAGACCCAGACACCGAGAGAGACAGAGAGACCCAGAGACCGAGAGAGGGAGCCAGAGACAGAAGAGTGACCCAGATACTGAGAGAGAGACTGACCGAGAGAGGGCGACCCAGAGACCGAGAGAGATGGAGAGAGAGAGAGAAACCCAGAGAGAGAGAGAGAGATAGAGAGACCCAGAGACCGAGAGAGATAACTAGAGACACAGAGACCGAGAGGGACAGAGAGAGAGAGAGAGGGAGAGAGAGAGAGAGACTCAGAGACTGAGAGAGAGAGACCTAGAGACCGAGAGAGCGGGAGAGAGGGAGAGAGAGACCCAGACACCGAGAAAGAGAGAGAGACCCAGAGACCGAGAGAGAGAGCCAGAGACAGAAGAGTGACCCAGATACTGAGAGAGAGAGAGACCGAGAGAGGGCGACCCAGAGACCGAGAGAGAGGGAGAGAGAGAGAGAGACCCAGAGACTGAGAAAGAGAGATAGAGAGATCCAGAGACTGAGAAAGAGAGAGAGACCCAGAGAGAGAGAGAGAGAGAGACCCAGAGACCGAGAGAGAGACCTAGAGACACAGAAACCGAGAAAGAGGGAGAGAGAGAGAGAGACAGAGAGAGAGAGAGAGAGAGAGAGAGACACCCAGAGACCAAGAGAGAGAGAGACCCAGAGACCGAGAGAGAGGGAGAGAGGGAGAGAGAGACCCAGACACCGAGAGAGAGAGCCAGAGACAGAAGAGTGACCCAGATACTGAGAGAGAGACCGACCGAGAGAGGGCGACCCAGAGACCGAGAGAGGTGGAGAGAGAGAGAGAGACCCAGAGAGAGAGATAGAGAGATCCAGAGACTGAGAGAGGGAGACCGAGAGACCGATAAAGAGAGAGAGACCCAGAGAGAGAGAGAGAGACCCAGAGACCAAGAGAGATACCTAGAGACACAGAGACTGAGAGGGAGCGAGAGAGAGAGAGAGGGAGAGAGAGAGAGAGACTCCGAGACTGAGAGAGAGAGAGAGAGACACCCAGAGACCAAGAGAGAGAGAGACCCAGAGAGAGACCCAGAGACCCAGAGACCGAGAGAGAGAGACCTAGAGACCCAGAGACTCAGAGACCGAGAGAGAGGGAGAGAGGGAGAGAGAGACCCAGACACCGAGACAGAAGAGTGACCCAGATACTGAGAGAGAGAGAGACCGAGAGAGGGCGACCCAGAGACCGAGAGAGAGGGAGAGAGAGAGAGAGAGACCCAGAGACTGAGAAAGAGAGATAGAGAGGTCCAGAGACTGAGAAAGAGAGAGAGACCCAGAGAGAGAGAGAGAGAGAGACCCAGAGAGAGAGAGAGAGTGAGAGACCCAGAGATCGAGAGAGTGAGAGAGACCCAGAGACCGAGAGAGAGACCCAGAGACCGAGAGAGACCCAGAGACCGAGAGAGACCCAGAGACCGAGAGAGAGACCGAGACACAGAGAGCGATAGATAGAGAGACCCACAGACAGAGAGAGAGAGAGAGACCCAGAGACCGAGAAAGAGAGAGACCCAGAGACTGAGAGAGAGGGAAAGAGGGAGAGAGAGACCCAGACACCGAGAGAGAGAGCGAGACCCAGAAAGAGAGAGAGAGACCCAGAGACCGAGAGAGACCCACAGACAGAGAGTGAGAGAGAGAGACACGCAGAGACTGAGAGAGTCCCAGAGACCGAGAGAGAGAGAGAGAGAGAGATAGAGAGAGAGAGGAAGACCCAGAGACCGAGAGAGAAGGCGAGAGGGAGAGAGAGAACCAGAGACCGAGAGAGAGAGACCCAGAGACCGAGAGAGAGAGACCCAGAGACCGAGAGAGAGAGAGAGACCCAGAGACCGAGAGAGAGAGCCAGAGAGAGAAGAGTGAACCAGATACTGAGAGAGAGAGAGAGAGAGACCAAGAGAGGGCGAGCCAGAGACTGAGAGAGAGAGAGAGAGACCCAGAGAGAGAGAGAGAGAGACCCAGAGAGAAAGAGAGATAGACCCAGAAACCAAGAGAGAGAGACCGAGATCCAGAGAGAGAGAAAGAGAGAGAGAGACCGTGACCCAGAGACAGAGAGAGAGACACCCAGAGACCGAGAGAGAGAGCGAGACCCCGAGACCTTGAGACCGAGTGAGAGAGAACGAGAGACCGAGAGAGAGAGAGAGAGAAAGCGAGACCCAGAGACTGAGAGAGAGAGAGAGAGAGAGAGAGAGAGAGAGAGAGAGAGACCCAGAGACTGAGAGAGAGAGAGAGAGAGAGCGAGACCCAGAGACTGAGAGAGAGAGAGAGAAAGAGACATACAGAGACCCAGAGAGAGAGAGAAAGAAAGAGAGACACAGAGACAGACAGAGAGAGAGAGCCAGAGACTGAGAGAGAGAGACACCCAGAAACTGAGAGAGAAATAGAGAGAAAGAGAGAGAGAGACCCAGATGCTCAGAGAGAGAGACACAGAGACCGATAGAGAGAGAGAGAGAGACCCAGAGAGAGAGAGAAAGACCCAGAGAGAGAGAGAAAAACCCAGAGAGAGAGAGAAAGACCCAGAGAGAGAGAGAAAGACCCAGAGAGAGAGAGAAAGACCCAGAGACCGAGAGAGAGAGACACCCAGAGACCAAGAGAGAGAGACCTAGAGACCCAGAGACCCAGAGACCGAGAGACCGAGAGACCAAGAGACCAAGAGAGAGGGAGAGAGAGACCCAGACACCGAGAGAGACAGCGAGACCAAGAGACCGAGAGAGGGAGCCAGAGACAGAAGAGTGACCCAGATACTGAGAGAGAGACTGACCGAGAGAGGGCGACCCAGAGACCGAGAGAGATGGAGAGAGAGAGAGAGAGACCCAGAGAGAGAGAGAGAGATAGAGAGACCCAGAGACCGAGAGAGATAACTAGAGACACAGAGACCGAGAGGGACAGAGAGAGAGAGAGAGAGAGAGAGGGAGAGAGAGAGACTCAGAGACTGAGAGAGAGAGACCTAGAGACCCAGAGACCGAGAGAGCGGGAGAGAGGGAGAGAGAGACCCAGACACCGAGAAAGAGAGAGAGACCTAGAGACCGAGAGAGAGAGCCAGAGACAGAAGAGTGACCCAGATACTGAGAGAGAGAGAGACCGAGAGAGGGCGACCCAGAGACCGAGAGAGAGGGAGAGAGAGAGAGAGACCCAGAGACTGAGAAAGAGAGATAGAGAGATCCAGAGACTGAGAAAGAGAGAGAGACCCAGAGAGAGAGAGAGAGAGAGAGAGACCCAGAGACCGAGAGAGAGACCTAGAGACACAGAAACCGAGAGAGAGGGAGAGAGAGAGAGAGAGAGGGAGAAAGAGAGACACCCAGAGACCAAGAGAGAGAGAGACCCAGAGACCGAGAGAGAGGGAGAGAGGGAGAGAGAGACCCAGACACCGAGAGAGAGAGAGAGACCCAGAGACCGAGAGAGAGAGCCAGATACAGAAGAGTGACCCAGATACTGAGAGAGACACCGACCGAGAGAGGGCGACCCAGAGACCGAGAGAGAGGGAGAGAGAGACCGAGACCCAGAGAGAGAGAGAGATAGAGAGATCCAGAGACCGAGAGAGAGAGAGACCCAGAGACTGAGAGAGAGAGAGAGAGAGAGAGACCCAGAGACCGAGAGAGAGAGAGACCCAGAGACCCAGAGACCGAGAGAGAGGGAGAGAGAGACCCAGACACCGAGAGAGAGAGCGAGACACAGAAAGAGAGAGAGAGACCCAGAGACCGAGAGAGACCCACAGACAGAGAGTGAGAGAGAGACACACAGAGACTGAGAGAGTCCCAGAGACCGAGAGAGAGAGAGAGAGAGAGATAGAGAGAGAGAGGAAGACCAAGAGACCGAGAGAGAAGGAGAGAGGGAGAGAGAGAACCAGAGACCGAGAGAGAGAGACCCAGAGACCGTGAGAGAGAGACCCAGAGACCGAGAGAGAGAGACCCAGAGACCGAGAGAGAGAGAGAGACCCAGAGACCGAGAGAGAGAGCCAGAGAGAGAAGAGTGACCCAGATACTGAGAGAGAGAGAGACCGAGAGAGGGCGAGCCAGAGACTGAGAGAGAGAGAGAGACCCAGAGAGAGAGAGAGAGAGAGACCCAGAGAGAAAGAGAGATAGACCCAGAAACCGCGAGAGAGAGACCGAGATCCAGAGAGAGAGAAAGAGACTCAGAGACCGAGAGGCCCAGTGACCGTGAGAGAGAGAGACCGTGACCCAGAGACAGAGAGAGAGACACCCAGAGACCGAGAGAGAGAGCGAGACCCCGAGACCTTGAGACCGAGTGAGAGAGAACGAGAGACCGAGAGAGAGAGAGAGAGAGAGCGAGACCCAGAGACTGAGAGAGAGAGAGAGAGAGAGCGAGACCCAGAGACTGAGAGAGAGAGAGAGAGAGAGGGAGAGATACAGAGACCCAGAGAGAGAGAAAGAAAGATAGACACAGAGACAGACAGAGAGAGAGAGAGCCAAAGACTGAGAGAGAGAGAGAGACCCAGATGCTCAGAGAGAGAGAGAGTGAGACCCAGATACTCAGAGAGAGAGACACAGAGACCGATAGAGAGAGAGAGAGAGACCCAGAGAGAGAGAGAAAGACCCAGAGACCGAGAGAGAGAGACCCAGAGACCAAGAGAGTGAGAGAGACGCAGAGACCGAGAGAGTGAGAGAGACCCAGAGACCGAGAGAGTGAGAGAGACCCAGAGACCGAGAGAGTGAGAGAGACCCAGAGACCGAGAGAGTGAGAGAGACCCAGAGACCGAGAGAGTGAGAGAGACCCAGAGACCGAGAGAGAGACCCAGAGACCGAGCGAGAGACCCAGAGACCGAGAGAGAGACCCAGAGACCGAGAGAGAGACCCAGAGACCGAGAGAGAGAGAGAGAGAGAGAGACCCAGAGACTGAGAGAGAGAGAGAGAGAGAGAGAGAGAGACCCAGAGAGCGAGAGAGAGACCGAGACACAGAGAGCGATAGATAGAGAGACCAACAGACTGAGAGAAAGAGAGAGAGAGACCCAGAGACCGAGAGAGAGAGACCGAGAGAGAGGGAGAGAGGGAGAGAGAGACCCAGACACCGAGAGAGAGAGCGAGACCCAGAAAGAGAGAGAGTCCCAGAGACCGAGAGAGATAGCGAGACCCCGAGACCTTGAGACCGAGTGAGAGAGAACGAGAGACCGAGAGAGAGAGGGAGAGAGAGCGAGACCCAGAGACTGAGAGAGAGAGAGAGAGAGAGAGCGAGACCCAGAGACTGAGACTGAGAGAGAGAGAGAGAGCCAGAGACCAAGAGAGAGAGAGACCCAGAAACTGAGAGAGAGAAATAGAGAGTAAGAGAGAGAGAGACCCAGAGGCTCAGAGAGAGAGAGACCGAGACCCAGAGACCGAGAGAGTGAGACCCAGAGACTGAGAGAGAGAGAGAGAGTGAGACCCAGATACTCAGAGAGAGAGACACACAGAGACCGATAGAGAGAGAGAGAGAGACCCAGAGAGAGAGAGAAAGACCCAGAGAGAGAGAGAAAGACCCAGAGACCAAGAGAGAGAGAGACCCAGAGACCAAGAGAGAGGGAGAGAGGGAGAGAGAGACCCAGACACCGAGAGAGACAGAGAGACCCAGAGACCGAGAGGGGGAGCCAGAGACAGAAGAGTGACCCAGATACTGAGAGAGAGACTGACCGAGAGAGGGCGACCCAGAGACCGAGAGAGATGGAGAGAGAGAGAGAAACCCAGAGAGAGAGAGAGAGATAGAGAGACCCAGAGACCGAGAGAGATAACTAGAGACACAGAGACCGAGAGGGACAGAGAGAGAGAGAGAGGGAGAGAGAGAGAGAGACTCAGAGACTGAGAGAGAGAGACCTAGAGACCGAGAGAGCGGGAGAGAGGGAGAGAGAGACCCAGACACCGAGAAAGAGAGAGAGACCCAGACACCGAGAGAGAGAGCCAGAGACAGAAGAGTGACCCAGATACTGAGAGAGAGAGAGACCGAGAGAGGGCGACCCAGAGACCGAGAGAGAGGGAGAGAGAGAGAGAGACCCAGAGACTGAGAAAGAGAGATAGAGAGATCCAGAGACTGAGAAAGAGAGAGAGACCCAGAGAGAGAGAGAGAGAGAGAGACCCAGAGACCGAGAGAGAGACCTAGAGACACAGAAACCGAGAGAGAGGGAGAGAGAGAGAGAGAGAGAGAGAGAGAGAGAGAGAGACACCCAGAGACCAAGAGAGAGAGAGACCCAGAGACCGAGAGAGAGGGAGAGAGGGAGAGAGAGACCCAGACACCGAGAGAGAGAGCCAGAGACAGAAGAGTGACCCAGATACTGAGAGAGAGACCGACCGAGAGAGGGCGACCCAGAGACCGAGAGAGGTGGAGAGAGAGAGAGAGACCCAGAGAGAGAGATAGAGAGATCCAGAGACTGAGAGAGGGAGACCGAGAGACCGATAAAGAGAGAGAGACCCAGAGAGAGAGAGAGAGACCCAGAGACCAAGAGAGATACCTAGAGACACAGAGACCGAGAGGGAGCGAGAGAGAGAGAGAGGGAGAGAGAGAGAGAGACTCAGAGACTGAGAGAGAGAGAGAGAGACACCCAGAGACCAAGAGAGAGAGAGACCCAGAGAGAGACCCAGAGACCCAGAGACCGAGAGAGAGAGACCTAGAGACCCAGAGACCCAGAGACCGAGAGAGAGGGAGAGAGGGAGAGAGAGACCCAGACACCGAGACAGAAGAGTGACCCAGATACTGAGAGAGAGAGAGACCGAGAGAGGGCGACCCAGAGACCGAGAGAGAGGGAGAGAGAGAGAGAGAGACCCAGAGACTGAGAAAGAGAGATAGAGAGGTCCAGAGACTGAGAAAGAGAGAGAGACCCAGAGAGAGAAAGAGAGAGAGACCCAGAGAGAGAGAGAGAGTGAGAGACCCAGAGATCGAGAGAGTGAGAGAGACCCAGAGACCGAGAGAGAGACCCAGAGACCGAGAGAGACCCATAGACCGAGAGAGACCCAGAGACCGAGAGAGAGACCGAGACACAGAGAGCGATAGATAGAGAGACCCACAGACAGAGAGAGAGAGAGAGACCCAGAGACCGAGAAAGAGAGAGACCCAGAGACTGAGAGAGAGGGAAAGAGGGAGAGAGAGACCCAGACACCGAGAGAGAGAGCGAGACCCAGAAAGAGAGAGAGAGACCCAGAGACCGAGAGAGACCCACAGACAGAGAGTGAGAGAGAGAGACACGCAGAGACTGAGAGAGTCCCAGAGACCGAGAGAGAGAGAGAGAGAGAGAGATAGAGAGAGAGAGGAAGACCCAGAGACCGAGAGAGAAGGCGAGAGGGAGAGAGAGAACCAGAGACCGAGAGAGAGAGACCCAGAGACCGAGAGAGAGAGACCCAGAGACCGAGAGAGAGAGAGAGACCCAGAGACCGAGAGAGAGAGCCAGAGAGAGAAGAGTGAACCAGATACTGAGAGAGAGAGAGAGAGAGACCAAGAGAGGGCGAGCCAGAGACTGAGAGAGAGAGAGAGAGACCCAGAGAGAGAGAGAGAGAGACCCAGAGAGAAAGAGAGATAGACCCAGAAACCGAGAGAGAGAGACCGTGACCCAGAGACCGAGAGAGAGAGAGAGAGAGACCGTGACCCAGAGACACAGAGAGAGACACCCAGAGACCGAGAGAGAGAGCGAGACCCCGAGACCTTGAGACCGAGTGAGAGAGAACGAGAGACCGAGAGAGAGAGAGAGAGAAAGCGAGACCCAGAGACTGAGAGAGAGAGAGAGAGAGAGAGAGAGAGAGAGCGAGACCCAGAGACTGAGAGAGAGAGAGAGAGAGAGAGAGCGAGACCCAGAGACTGAGAGAGAGAGAGAGAAAGAGACATACAGAGACCCAGAGAGAGAGAGAAAGAAAGAGAGACACAGAGACAGACAGAGAGAGAGAGCCAGAGACTGAGAGAGAGAGACACCCAGAAACTGAGAGAGAAATAGAGAGAAAGAGAGAGAGAGACCCAGATGCTCAGAGAGAGAGACACAGAGACCGATAGAGAGAGAGAGAGAGACCCAGAGAGAGAGAGAAAGACCCAGAGAGAGAGAGAAAGACCCAGAGACCGAGAGAGAGAGACACCCAGAGACCAAGAGAGAGAGACCTAGAGACCCAGAGACCCAGAGACCGAGAGACCGAGAGACCAAGAGACCAAGAGAGAGGGAGAGAGAGACCCAGACACCGAGAGAGACAGCGAGACCAAGAGACCGAGAGAGGGAGCCAGAGACAGAAGAGTGACCCAGATACTGAGAGAGAGACTGACCGAGAGAGGGCGACCCAGAGACCGAGAGAGATGGAGAGAGAGAGAGAGAGACCCAGAGAGAGAGAGAGAGATAGAGAGACCCAGAGACCGAGAGAGATAACTAGAGACACAGAGACCGAGAGGGACAGAGAGAGAGAGAGAGAGAGAGAGAGAGAGGGAGAGAGAGAGACTCAGAGACTGAGAGAGAGAGACCTAGAGACCCAGAGACCGAGAGAGCGGGAGAGAGGGAGAGAGAGACCCAGACACCGAGAAAGAGAGAGAGACCTAGAGACCGAGAGAGAGAGCCAGAGACAGAAGAGTGACCCAGATACTGAGAGAGAGAGAGACCGAGAGAGGGCGACCCAGAGACCGAGAGAGAGGGAGAGAGAGAGAGAGACCCAGAGACTGAGAAAGAGAGATAGAGAGATCCAGAGACTGAGAAAGAGAGAGAGACCCAGAGAGAGAGAGAGAGAGAGAGAGACCCAGAGACCGAGAGAGAGACCTAGAGACACAGAAACCGAGAGAGAGGGAGAGAGAGAGAGAGAGAGAGGGAGAAAGAGAGACACCCAGAGACCAAGAGAGAGAGAGACCCAGAGACCGAGAGAGAGGGAGAGAGGGAGAGAGAGACCCAGACACCGAGAGAGAGAGAGAGACCCAGAGACCGAGAGAGAGAGCCAGATACAGAAGAGTGACCCAGATACTGAGAGAGACACCGACCGAGAGAGGGCGACCCAGAGACCGAGAGAGAGGGAGAGAGAGACCGAGACCCAGAGAGAGAGAGAGATAGAGAGATCCAGAGACCGAGAGAGAGAGAGACCCAGAGACTGAGAGAGAGAGAGAGAGAGAGACCCAGAGACCGAGAGAGAGAGAGACCCAGAGACCCAGAGACCGAGAGAGAGGGAGAGAGAGACCCAGACACCGAGAGAGAGAGCGAGACACAGAAAGAGAGAGAGAGACCCAGAGACCGAGAGAGACCCACAGACAGAGAGTGAGAGAGAGACACACAGAGACTGAGAGAGTCCCAGAGACCGAGAGAGAGAGAGAGAGAGAGATAGAGAGAGAGAGGAAGACCAAGAGACCGAGAGAGAAGGAGAGAGGGAGAGAGAGAACCAGAGACCGAGAGAGAGAGACCCAGAGACCGTGAGAGAGAGACCCAGAGACCGAGAGAGAGAGACCCAGAGACCGAGAGAGAGAGACCCAGAGACCGAGAGAGAGAGACCCAGAGACCGAGAGAGAGAGAGAGACCCAGAGACCGAGAGAGAGAGCCAGAGAGAGAAGAGTGACCCAGATACTGAGAGAGAGAGAGAGAGACCGAGAGAGGGCGAGCCAGAAACTGAGAGAGAGAGAGAGACCCAGAGAGAGAGAGAGAGAGAGAGAGAGAGACCCAGAGAGAAAGAGAGATAGACCCAGAAACCGCGAGAGAGAGACCGAGATCCAGAGAGAGAGAAAGAGACTCAGAGACCGAGAGGCCCAGTGACCGTGAGAGAGAGAGACCGTGACCCAGAGACAGAGAGAGAGACACCCAGAGACCGAGAGAGAGAGCGAGACCCCGAGACCTTGAGACCGAGTGAGAGAGAACGAGAGACCGAGAGAGAGAGAGAGAGAGAGCGAGACCCAGAGACTGAGAGAGAGAGAGAGAGAGAGCGAGACCCAGAGACTGAGAGAGAGAGAGAGAGAGAGGGAGAGATACAGAGACCCAGAGAAAGAGAAAGAAAGAGAGACACAGAGACAGACAGAGAGAGAGAGAGCCAAAGACTGAGAGAGAGAGAGAGACCCAGATGCTCAGAGAGAGAGAGAGTGAGACCCAGATACTCAGAGAGAGAGACACAGAGACCGATAGAGAGAGAGAGAGAGACCCAGAGAGAGAGAGAAAGACCCAGAGACCGAGAGAGAGAGACCCAGAGACCAAGAGAGTGAGAGAGACGCAGAGACCGAGAGAGTGAGAGAGACCCAGAGACCGAGAGAGTGAGAGAGACCCAGAGACCGAGAGAGTGAGAGAGACCCAGAGACCGAGAGAGTGAGAGAGACCCAGAGACCGAGAGAGAGACCCAGAGACCGAGCGAGAGACCCAGAGACCGAGAGAGAGACCCAGAGACCGAGAGAGAGACCCAGAGACCGAGAGAGAGACCCAGAGACCGAGAGAGAGAGAGAGAGAGAGACCCAGAGACTGAGAGAGAGAGAGAGAGAGAGAGAGAGACCCAGAGAGCGAGAGAGAGACCGAGACACAGAGAGCGATAGATAGAGAGACCAACAGACTGAGAGAAAGAGAGAGAGAGACCCAGAGACCGAGAGAGAGAGACCGAGAGAGAGGGAGAGAGGGAGAGAGAGACCCAGACACCGAGAGAGAGAGCGAGACCCAGAAAGAGAGAGAGTCCCAGAGACCGAGAGAGATAGCGAGACCCCGAGACCTTGAGACCGAGTGAGAGAGAACGAGAGACCGAGAGAGAGAGGGAGAGAGAGCGAGACCCAGAGACTGAGAGAGAGAGAGAGAGAGAGCGAGACCCAGAGACTGAGACTGAGAGAGAGAGAGAGAGCCAGAGACCAAGAGAGAGAGAGACCCAGAAACTGAGAGAGAGAAATAGAGAGTAAGAGAGAGAGAGACCCAGAGGCTCAGAGAGAGAGAGAGCGAGACCCAGAGACTGAGAGAGAGAGAGAGAGAGAGAGAGAGAGAGACCGAGAGAGAGAGAGAGAGAGACCGAGACCCAGAGACCGAGAGAGTGAGACCCAGAGACTGAGAGAGAGAGAGAGAGAGTGAGACCCAGATACTCAGAGAGAGAGACACAGAGACCGATAGAGAGAGAGAGAGAGACCCAGAGAGAGAGAGAAAGACCCAGAGAGAGAGAGAAAGACCCAGAGACCAAGAGAGAGAGAGACCCAGAGACCAAGAGAGAGGGAGAGAGGGAGAGAGAGACCCAGACACCGAGAGAGACAGAGAGACCCAGAGACCGAGAGGGGGAGCCAGAGACAGAAGAGTGACCCAGATACTGAGAGAGAGACTGACCGAGAGAGGGCGACCCAGAGACCGAGAGAGATGGAGAGAGAGAGAGAGACCCAGAGAGAGAGAGAGAGATAGAGAGACCCAGAGACCGAGAGAGATAACTAGAGACACAGAGACCGAGAGGGACAGAGAGAGAGAGAGAGGGAGAGAGAGAGACTCAGAGACTGAGAGAGAGAGACCTAGAGACCCAGAGACCGAGAGAGCGGGAGAGAGGGAGAGAGAGACCCAGACACCGAGAAAGAGAGAGAGACCCAGAGACCGAGAGAGAGAGCCAGAGACAGAAGAGTGACCCAGATACTGAGAGAGAGAGAGACCGAGAGAGGGCGACCCAGAGACCGAGAGAGAGGGAGAGTGAGAGAGAGACCCAGAGACTGAGAAAGAGAGATAGAGAGATCCAGAGACTGAGAAAGAGAGAGAGACCCAGAGAGAGAGAGAGAGAGAGAGACCCAGAGACCGAGAGAGAGACCTAGAGACACAGAAACCGAGAGGGAGGGAGAGAGAGAGAGAGAGAGGGAGAGAGAGAGAGAGAGAGACACCCAGAGACCAAGAGAGAGAGAGACCCAGAGACCGAGAGAGAGGGAGAGAGGGAGAGAGAGACCCAGACACCGAGAGAGAGAGAGAGACCCAGAGACCAAGAGAGAGAGAGATCCAGAGACCGAGAGAGAGGGAGAGAGGGAGAGAGAGACCCAGACACCGAGAGAGAGAGAGAGACCCAGAGACCGAGAGAGAGAGCCAGAGACAGAAGAGTGACCCAGATACTGAGAGAGACACCGACCGAGAGAGGGCGACCCAGAGACCGAGAGAGGTGGAGAGAGAGAGAGAGACCCAGAGAGAGAGATAGAGAGATCCAGAGACTGAGAGAGGGAGACCGAGAGACCGATAAAGAGAGAGAGACCCAGAGAGAGAGAGAGAGACCCAGCGACCAAGAGAGATACCTAGAGACACAGAGACCGAGAGGGAGAGAGAGAGAGAGAGGGAGAGAGAGAGAGAGACTCAGAGACTGAGAGAGAGAGAGAGAGAGACACCCAGAGACCAAGAGAGAGAGAGACCCAGAGAGAGACCCAGAGACCCAGAGACCGAGAGAGAGAGACCTAGAGACCCAGAGACCCAGAGACCGAGAGAGAGGGAGAGAGGGAGAGAGAGACCCAGACACCGTGACAGAAGAGTGACCTAGATACTGAGAGAGAGATAGACCGAGAGAGGGCGACCCAGAGACCGAGAGAGATGGAGAGAGAGAGAGAGAGACCCAGAGACTGAGAAAGAGAGATAGAGAGGTCCAGAGACAGAGAAAGAGAGAGAGACCCAGAGAGAGAGAGAGAGAGAGAGAGAGAGAGAGACCCAGAGAGAGAGAGAGAGAGTGAGAGGCCCAGAGATCGAGAGAGTGAGAGACCCAGAGATCGAGAGAGTGAGAGAGACCCAGAGACCGAGAGAGAGACCCAGAGACCGAGAGAGAGACCGAGACACAGAGAGCGATAGATAGAGAGACCCACAGACAGAGAGAGAGAGAGAGACCCAGAGACCGAGAAAGAGAGAGACCCAGAGACTGAGAGAGAGGGAAAGAGGGAGAGAGAGACCCAGACACCGAGAGAGAGAGCGAGACCCAGAAAGAGAGAGACCCAGAGACCGAGAGAGACCCACAGACAGAGAGTGAGAGAGAGAGACACGCAGAGACTGAGAGAGTCCCAGAGACCGAGAGAGAGAAAGAGAGAGAGAGATAGAGAGAGAGAGGAAGACCCAGAGACCGAGAGAGAAGGAGAGAGGGAGAGAGAGAACCAGAGACTGAGAGAGAGAGACCCAGAGACCGAGAGAGAGAGACCCAGAAACCGAGAGAGAGAGAGACCCAGAGACCGAGAGAGAGAGCCAGAGAGAGAAGAGTGACCCAGATACTGAGAGAGAGAGAGAGAGAGAGACCGAGAGAGGGCGAGCCAGAGACTGAGAGAGAGAGAGAGAGACAGACCCAGAGAGAGAGAGAGAGAGAGAGAGACCCAGAGAGAAAGAGAGATAGACCCAGAAACCGAGAGAGACCGTGACCCAGAGACCGAGAGAGAGAGAGAGACCGTGACCCAGAGACACAGAGAGAGACACCCAGAGACCGAGAGAGAGAGCGAGACCCCGAGACCTTGAGACCGAGTGAGAGAGAACGAGAGACCGAGAGAGAGAGAGAGAGAAAGCGAGACCCAGAGACTGAGAGAGAGAGAGAGAGAGAGAGAGAGATACAGAGACCCAGAGAGAGAGAGAAAGAAAGAGAGACACAGAGACAGACAGAGAGAGAGCCAGAGACTGAGAGAGAGAGAGACCCAGAAACTGTGAGAGAAATAGAGAGAGAGAGAGAGACCCAGATGCTCAGAGAGAGAGACACAGAGACCGATAGAGAGAGAGAGAGAGACCCAGAGAGAGAGAGAAAGACCCAGAGAGAGATAGAAAGACCCAGAGACCGAGAGAGAGAGACCTAGAGACCCAGAGACCCAGAGACCGAGAGACCGAGAGACCAAGAGACCAAGAGACCAAGAGAGAGGGAGAGAGGGAGAGAGAGACCCAGACACCGAGAGAGACAGCGAGACCAAGAGACCGAGAGAGGGAGCCAGAGACCGAGAGAGATGGAGAGAGAGAGAGAGAGAGAGACCCAGAGAGAGAGGGAGAGAGATAGAGAGATCCAGAGACCGAGAGAGATAACTAGAGACACAGAGACTGAGAGGGACAGAGAGAGAGAGAGAGAGGGAGAGAGAGAGAGAGACTCAGAGACTGAGAGAGAGAGACCTAGAGACCCAGAGACCGAGAGAGAGGGAGAGAGGGAGAGAGAGACCCAGACACCGAGAAAGAGAGAGAGACCCAGAGACCGAGAGAGAGAGCCAGAGACAGAAGAGTGACCCAGATACTGAGAGAGAGAGAGAGAGACCGAGAGAGGGTGACCCAGAGACCGAGAGAAAGGGAGAGAGAGAGAGAGACCCAGAGACTGAGAAAGAGAGATAGAGAGACCCAGAGAGAGAGAGAGAGAGACCGAGAGAGAGACCTAGAGACACAGAAACCGAGAGAGAGGGAGAGAGAGAGAGAGAGAGAGAGAGAGAGAGACACCCAGAGACCAAGAGAGAGAGAGATCCAGAGACCGAGAGAGAGGGAGAGAGGGAGAGAGGGAGAGAGAGACCCAGACACCGAGAGAGAGAGAGAGACCCAGAGACCGAGAGAGAGAGCCAGAGACAGAAGAGTGACCCAGATACTGAGAGAGAGACCGACCGCGAGAGGGCGACCCAGAGACCGAGAGAGGTGGAGAGAGAGAGAGAGACCCAGAGAGAGAGAGAGAGATAGAGAGATCCAGAGACTGAGAGAGGGAGACCGAGAGACCGATAAAGAGAGAGAGACCCAGAGAGAGAGAGAGAGAGAGACCCAGAGACCAAGAGAGATACCTAGAGACACAGAGACCGAGAGGGAGAGAGAGAGAGAGAGGGAGAGAGAGAGAGAGACTCAGAGACTGAGAGAGAGAGAGAGAGAGACACCCAGAGACCAAGAGAGAGAGAGACCGAGAGAGAGACCCAGAAACCCAGAGACCGAGAGAGAGAGACCTAGAGACCCAGAGACCCAGAGACCGAGAGAGAGGGAGAGAGGGAGAGAGAGACCCAGACACCGAGACAGAAGAGTGACCCAGATACTGAGAGAGAGAGAGACCGAGAGAGGGCGACCCAGAGACCGAGAGAGAGAGAGAGAGAGAGAGAGATCCAGAGACTGAGAAAGAGAGATAGAGAGAGACCCAGAGAGAGAGAGTGAGAGAGACCCAGAGACCGAGAGAGAGACCCAGAGACCGAGAGAGAGAGAGAGAGAGACCCAGAGACTGAGAGAGAGATAGAGAGATCCAGAGACTGAGAGAGGGAGACCGAGAGACCGATAAAGAGAGAGAGACCCAGAGAGAGAGAGAGAGAGAGACCCAGAGACCAAGAGAGATACCTAGAGACACAGAGACCGAGAGGGAGAGAGAGAGAGAGAGGGAGAGAGAGAGAGAGACTCAGAGACTGAGAGAGAGAGAGAGAGAGACACCCAGAGACCAAGAGAGAGAGAGACCGAGAGAGAGACCCAGAAACCCAGAGACCGAGAGAGAGAGACCTAGAGACCCAGAGACCCAGAGACCGAGAGAGAGGGAGAGAGGGAGAGAGAGACCCAGACACCGAGACAGAAGAGTGACCCAGATACTGAGAGAGAGAGAGACCGAGAGAGGGCGACCCAGAGACCGAGAGAGAGAGAGAGAGAGAGAGAGATCCAGAGACTGAGAAAGAGAGATAGAGAGAGACCCAGAGAGAGAGAGTGAGAGAGACCCAGAGACCGAGAGAGAGACCCAGAGACCGAGAGAGAGAGAGAGAGAGACCCAGAGACTGAGAGAGAGAGAGAGAGACCCAGACAGCGAGAGAGAGACCGAGACACAGAGAGCGATAGATAGAGAGACCCACAGACTGAGAGAGAGAGAGACCCAGAGACCGAGAAAGAGAGAGACCCACAGACTGAGAGAGAGAGAGACACCCAGAGACCAAGAGACAGAGAGACCCAGATAGAGACCCAGAGACCGAGAGAGAGAGACCTAGAGACCCAGAGTCCGAGAGAGAGGGAGAGAGAGACCCAGACACCGAGAAAGAGAGAGACCCAGAGACCGAGAGAGAGAGCCAGAGACAGAAGAGTGACCCAGATACTGAGAGAGAGAGAGACCGAGAGAGGGCGACCCAGAGACCGAGAGAGAGGGAGAGAGAGAGAGACCCAGAGACTGAGAAAGAGAGATAGAGAGATCCAGAGACTGAGAAAGAGAGAGAGACCCAGAGAGAGAGAGGAAGAGACCCAGAGACCGAGAGAGAGACCTAGAGACACAGAAACCGAGAGGGAGAGAGAGAGAGAGAGGGAGAGAGAGAGAGAGAGAGAGAGAGAGAGAGAGAGACTCAGAGACTGAGAGAGAGAGAGAGAGACACCCAGAGACCAAGAGAGAGAGAGACCCAGAGACCCAGAGACCGAGAGAGAGGGAGAGAGGGAGAGAGAGACCCAGACACCGAGAGAGAGAGAGACCCAGAGACCGAGAGAGAGAGAGACCCAGAGACCGAGAGAGAGAGCCAGAGACAGAAGAGTGACCCAGATACTGAGAGAGAGAGAGAGAGAGACCGAGAGAGGGCGACCCAGAGACCGAGAGAGAGGGAAAGAGAGAGAGAGACCCAGAGATAGAGAGCTCCAGAGACTGAGAGAGGGAGACCCAGAGACTGAGAAAGAGAGAGAGAGAGACACAGAGACCGAGAGAGAGACCTAGAGACACAAAGACCGAGAGAGGGGGAGAGAGAGAAAGAGAGAGAAAGAGAGAGGGGGAGAGAGAGAGAGAGAGACTCAGAGACTGAGAGAGAGAGAGAGAGACACCCAGAGACCAAGAGAGAGAGAGACCCAGATGCTCAGAGAGAGAGAGAGTGAGACCCAGATACTCAGAGAGAGAGACACAGAGACCGATAGAGAGAGAGAGAGAGACCCAGAGAGAGAGAGAAAGACCCAGAGACCGAGAGAGAGAGACCCAGAGACCAAGAGAGTGAGAGAGACGCAGAGACCGAGAGAGTGAGAGAGACCCAGAGACCGAGAGAGAGAGAGAGAGAGCGAGACCCAGAGACTGAGAGGGAGGGAGAGAGAGAGAGAGCCAGAGACCAAGAGAGAGAGAGACCCAGAAACTGAGAGAGAGAAATAGAGAGTAAGAGAGAGAGAGACCCAGAGGCTCAGAGAGAGAGAGAGCGAGACCCAGAGACTGAGAGAGAGAGAGAGAGAGAGAGAGAGACCGAGAGAGAGAGAGAGAGACCGAGAGAGAGAGAGAGAGACCGAGACCCAGAGACCGAGAGAGTGAGACCCAGAGACTGAGAGAGAGAGAGAGAGAGTGAGACCCAGATACTCAGAGAGAGAGACACAGAGACCGATAGAGAGAGAGAGAGAGACCCAGTGAGAGAGAGAAAGACCCAGAGAGAGAGAGAAAGACCCAGAGACCAAGAGAGAGAGAGACCCAGAGACCAAGAGAGAGGGAGAGAGGGAGAGAGAGACCCAGACACCGAGAGAGACAGAGAGACCCAGAGACCGAGAGGGGGAGCCAGAGACAGAAGAGTGACCCAGATACTGAGAGAGAGACTGACCGAGAGAGGGCGACCCAGAGACTGAGAGAGATGGAGAGAGAGAGAGAGACCCAGAGAGAGAGAGAGAGATAGAGAGACCCAGAGACCGAGAGAGATAACTAGAGACACAGAGACCGAGAGGGACAGAGAGAGAGAGAGAGGGAGAGAGAGAGAGAGACTCAGAGACTGAGAGAGAGAGACCTAGAGACCCAGAGACCGAGAGAGCGGGAGAGAGGGAGAGAGAGACCCAGACACCGAGAAAGAGAGAGAGACCCAGAGACCGAGAGAGAGAGCCAGAGACAGAAGAGTGACCCAGATACTGAGAGAGAGAGAGACCGAGAGAGGGCGACCCAGAGACCGAGAGAGAGGGAGAGTGAGAGAGAGACCCAGAGACTGAGAAAGAGAGATAGAGAGATCCAGAGACTGAGAAAGAGAGAGAGACCCAGAGAGAGAGAGAGAGAGAGACCCAGAGACCGAGAGAGAGACCTAGAGACACAGAAACCGAGAGAGAGGGAGAGAGAGAGAGAGAGAGGGAGAGAGAGAGAGAGAGACACCCAGAGACCAAGAGAGAGAGAGACCCAGAGACCGAGAGAGAGAGACCCAGAGACCAAGAGAGTGAGAGAGATGCAGAGACCGAGAGAGTGAGAGAGATCCAGAGACCGAGAGAGTGAGAGAGACCCAGAGACCGAGAGAGTGAGAGAGACCCAGAGACCGAGAGAGAGACCCAGAGACCGAGAGAGAGACCCAGAGACCGAGAGAGAGAGAGAGAGAGAGACCCAGAGACTGAGAGAGAGAGAGAGAGAGAGAGAGAGAGAGACCCAGAGAGCGAGAGAGAGACCGAGACACAGAGAGTGATAGATAGAGAGACCAACAGACTGAGAGAGAGAGAGAGAGAGAGACCCAGAGACCGAGAGAGAGAGACCGAGAGAGAGGGAGAGAGGGAGAGAGAGACCCAGACACCGAGAGAGAGAGCGAGATCCAGAAAGAGAGAGAGTCCCAGAGACCGAGAGAGATAGCGAGACCCCGAGACCTTGAGACCGAGTGAGAGAGAACGAGAGACCGAGAGAGAGAGGGAGAGAGAGCGAGACCCAGAGACTGAGAGAGAGAGAGAGAGAGCGAGACCCAGAGACTGAGAGGGAGAGAGAGAGAGAGAGCCAGAGACCAAGAGAGAGAGAGACCCAGAAACTGAGAGAGAGAAATAGAGAGTAAGAGAGAGAGAGACCCAGAGGCTCAGAGAGAGAGAGAGCGAGACCCAGAGACTGAGAGAGAGAGAGAGAGAGAGAGAGAGAGACCGAGAGAGAGAGAGAGAGACCGAGACCCAGAGACCGAGAGAGTGAGACCCAGAGACTGAGAGAGAGAGAGAGAGAGAGTGAGACCCAGATACTCAGAGAGAGAGACACAGAGACCGATAGAGAGAGAGAGAGAGACCCAGAGAGAGAGAGAAAGACCCAGAGAGAGAGAGAAAGACCCAGAGACCAAGAGAGAGAGAGACCCAGAGACCAAGAGAGAGGGAGAGAGGGAGAGAGAGACCCAGACACCGAGAGAGACAGAGAGACCCAGAGACCGAGAGGGGGAGCCAGAGACAGAAGAGTGACCCAGATACTGAGAGAGAGACTGACCGAGAGAGGGCGACCCAGAGACCGAGAGAGATGGAGAGAGAGAGAGAGACCCAGAGAGAGAGAGAGAGATAGAGAGACCCAGAGACCGAGAGAGATAACTAGAGACACAGAGACCGAGAGGGACAGAGAGAGAGAGAGAGGGAGAGAGAGAGAGAGACTCAGAGACTGAGAGAGAGAGACCTAGAGACCCAGAGACCGAGAGACCGGGAGAGCGGGAGAGAGAGGCCCAGACACCGAGAAAGAGAGAGAGACCCAGAGACCGAGAGAGAGAGCCAGAGACAGAAGAGTGACCCAGATACTGAGAGAGAGAGAGACCGAGAGAGGGCGACCCAGAGACCGAGAGAGAGGGAGAGTGAGAGAGAGACCCAGAGACTGAGAAAGAGAGATAGAGAGATCCAGAGACTGAGAAAGAGAGAGAGACCCAGAGAGAGAGAGAGAGAGACCCAGAGACCGAGAGAGAGACCTAGAGACACAGAAACCGAGAGAGAGGGAGAGAGAGAGAGAGAGGGAGAGAGAGGGAGAGAGACACCCAGAGACCAAGAGAGAGAGAGACCCAGAGACCGAGAGAGAGGGAGAGAGGGAGAGAGAGACCCAGACACCGAGAGAGAGAGAGAGACCCAGAGACCAAGAGAGAGAGAGACCCAGAGACCGAGAGAGAGGGAGAGAGGGAGAGAGAGACCCAGACACCGAGAGAGAGAGAGAGACCCAGAGACCGAGAGAGAGAGCCAGAGACAGAAGAGTGACCCAGATACTGAGAGAGACACCGACCGAGAGAGGGCGACCCAGAGACCGAGAGAGATGGAGAGAGAGAGAGAGACCCAGAGAGAGAGATAGAGAGATCCAGAGACTGAGAGAGGGAGACCGAGAGACCGATAAAGAGAGAGAGACCCAGAGAGAGAGAGAGAGACCCAGCGACCAAGAGAGATACCTAGAGACACAGAGACCGAGAGGGAGAGAGAGAGAGAGAGGGAGAGAGAGAGAGAGACTCAGAGACTGAGAGAGAGAGAGAGAGACACCCAGAGACCAAGAGAGAGAGAGACCCAGAGAGAGACCCAGAGACCCAGAGACCGAGAGAGAGAGACCTAGAGACCCAGAGACCCAGAGACCGAGAGAGAGGGAGAGAGGGAGAGAGAGACCCAGACACCGAGACAGAAGAGTGACCTAGATACTGAGAGAGAGATAGACCGAGAGAGGGCGACCCAGAGACCGAGAGAGATGGAGAGAGACAGAGAGAGACCCAGAGACTGAGAAAGAGAGATAGAGAGGTCCAGAGACAGAGAAAGAGAGAGAGACCCAGAGAGAGAGGGAGAGAGAGAGAGAGAGACCCAGAGAGAGAGAGAGAGAGTGAGAGACCCAGAGATCGAGAGAGTGAGAGACCCAGAGATCGAGAGAGTGAGAGAGACCCAGAGACCGAGAGAGAGACCCAGAGACCGAGAGAGAGACCGAGGCACAGAGAGCGATAGATAGAGAGACCCACAGACAGAGAGAGAGAGAGAGACCCAGAGACCGAGAAAGAGAGAGACCCAGAGACTGAGAGAGAGGGAAAGAGGGAGAGAGAGACCCAGACACCGAGAGAGAGAGCGAGACCCAGAAAGAGAGAGACCCAGAGACCGAGAGAGACCCACAGACAGAGAGTGAGAGAGAGAGACACGCAGAGACTGAGAGAGTCCCAGAGACCGAGAGAGAGAGAGAGAGAGAGATAGAGAGAGAGAGGAAGACCCAGAGACCGAGAGAGAAGGAGAGAGGGAGAGAGAGAACCAGAGACTGAGAGAGAGAGACCCAGAGACCGAGAGAGAGAGACCCAGAGACCGAGAGAGAGAGAGACCCAGAGACCGAGAGAGAGAGCCAGAGAGAGAAGAGTGACCCAGATACTGAGAGAGAGAGAGAGAGAGAGACCGAGAGAGGGCGAGCCAGAGACTGAGAGAGAGAGAGACAGACCCAGAGAGAGAGAGAGAGACCCAGAGAGAAAGAGAGATAGACCCAGAAACCGAGAGAGACCGTGACCCAGAGACCGAGAGAGAGAGAGAGAGAGACCGTGACCCAGAGACACAGAGAGAGACACCCAGAGACCGAGAGAGAGAGCGAGACCCCGAGACCTTGAGACCGAGTGAGAGAGAACGAGAGACCGAGAGAGAGGGAGAAAGCGAGACCCAGAGACTGAGAGAGAGAGAGAGAGAGAGAGAGAGAGAGCGAGACCCAGAGACTGAGAGAGAGAGAGAGAGAGAGAGAGATACAGAGACCCAGAGAGAGAGAGAAAGAAAGAGAGACACAGAGACAGACAGAGAGAGAGAGCCAGAGACTGAGAGAGAGAGACACCCAGAAACTGAGAGAGAAATAGAGAGAAAGAGAGAGAGAGACCCAGATGCTCAGAGAGAGAGACACAGAGACCGATAGAGAGAGAGAGAGAGACCCAGAGAGAGAGAGAAAGACCCAGAGAGAGATGGAAAGACCCAGAGACCGAGAGAGAGAGACCTAGAGACCCAGAGACCCAGAGACCGAGAGACCGAGAGACCAAGAGACCAAGAGACCAAGAGACCAAGAGACCAAGAGAGAGGGAGAGATGGAGAGAGAGAGAGAGAGACCCAG
Organism: Carcharodon carcharias; assembly: GCF_017639515.1. NCBI lineage: Eukaryota > Metazoa > Chordata > Chondrichthyes > Lamniformes > Lamnidae > Carcharodon > Carcharodon carcharias. The sequence goes on from NC_054480.1 coordinate 125,379,707, forward strand.
AGAGAGAGAGAGAGAGATAGAGAGATCCAGAGACCGAGAGAGATAACTAGAGACACAGAGACCGAGAGGGACAGAGAGAGAGAGAGAGAGGGAGAGAGAGAGAGAGACTCAGAGACTGAGAGAGAGAGACCTAGAGACCCAGAGACCGAGAGAGAGGGAGAGAGGGAGAGAGAGACCCAGACACCGAGAAAGAGAGAGAGACCCAGAGACCGAGAGAGAGAGCCAGAGACAGAAGAGTGACCCAGATACTGAGAGAGAGAGAGAGAGACCGAGAGAGGGCGACCCAGAGACCGAGAGAGAGGGAGAGAGAGAGAGAGACCCAGAGACTGAGAAAGAGAGATAGAGAGACCCAGAGAGAGAGAGAGAGAGACCGAGAGAGAGACCTAGAGACACAGAAACCGAGAGAGAGGGAGAGAGAGAGAGAGAGAGAGAGAGAGAGAGAGAGACACCCAGAGACCAAGAGAGAGAGATCCAGAGACCGAGAGAGAGGGAGAGAGGGAGAGAGGGAGAGAGAGACCCAGACACCGAGAGAGAGAGAGAGACCCAGAGACCGAGAGAGAGAGCCAGAGACAGAAGAGTGACCCAGATACTGAGAGAGACACCGACCGAGAGAGGGCGACCCAGAGACCGAGAGAGGTGGAGAGAGAGAGAGAGACCCAGAGAGAGAGAGAGAGAGATAGAGAGATCCAGAGACTGAGAGAGGGAGACCGAGAGACCGATAAAGAGAGAGAGACCCAGAGAGAGAGAGAGAGAGATAGAGAGATCCAGAGACCGAGAGAGATAACTAGAGACACAGAGACCGAGAGGGACAGAGAGAGAGAGAGAGAGGGAGAGAGAGAGAGAGACTCAGAGACTGAGAGAGAGAGACCTAGAGACCCAGAGACCGAGAGAGAGGGAGAGAGGGAGAGAGAGACCCAGACACCGAGAAAGAGAGAGAGACCCAGAGACCGAGAGAGAGAGCCAGAGACAGAAGAGTGACCCAGATACTGAGAGAGAGAGAGAGAGAGACCGAGAGAGGGCGACCCAGAGACCGAGAGAGAGGGAGAGAGAGAGAGAGACCCAGAGACTGAGAAAGAGAGATAGAGAGACCCAGAGAGAGAGAGAGAGAGAGAGACCGAGAGAGAGACCTAGAGACACAGAAACCGAGAGAGAGGGAGAGAGAGAGAGAGAGAGAGAGAGAGAGAGAGACACCCAGAGACCAAGAGAGAGAGATCCAGAGACCGAGAGAGAGGGAGAGAGGGAGAGAGGGAGAGAGAGACCCAGACACCGAGAGAGAGAGAGAGACCCAGAGACCGAGAGAGAGAGCCAGAGACAGAAGAGTGACCCAGATACTGAGAGAGACACCGACCGAGAGAGGGCGACCCAGAGACCGAGAGAGGTGGAGAGAGAGAGAGAGACCCAGAGAGAGAGAGAGAGAGATAGAGAGATCCAGAGACTGAGAGAGGGAGACCGAGAGACCGATAAAGAGAGAGAGACCCAGAGAGAGAGAGAGAGACCCAGAGACCAAGAGAGATACCTAGAGACACAGAGACCGAGAGGGAGAGAGAGAGAGAGAGAGGGAGAGAGAGAGAGAGACTCAGAGACTGAGAGAGAGAGAGAGAGAGACACCCAGAGACCAAGAGAGAGAGAGACCCAGAGAGAGACCCAGAGACCCAGAGACCGAGAGAGAGAGACCTAGAGACCCAGAGACCCAGAGACCGAGAGAGAGGGAGAGAGGGAGAGAGAGACCCAGACACCGAGACAGAAGAGTGACCCAGATACTGAGAGAGAGAGAGACCGAGAGAGGGCGACCCAGAGACCGAGAGAGAGGGAGAGAGAGAGAGAGATCCAGAGACTGAGAAAGAGAGATAGAGAGAGACCCAGAGAGAGAGAGAGTGAGAGAGACCCAGAGACCAAGAGAGAGAGAGATCCAGAGACCGAGAGAGAGGGAGAGAGGGAGAGAGGGAGAGAGAGACCCAGACACCGAGAGAGAGAGAGAGACCCAGAGACCGAGAGAGAGAGCCAGAGACAGAAGAGTGACCCAGATACTGAGAGAGACACCGACCGAGAGAGGGCGACCCAGAGACCGAGAGAGGTGGAGAGAGAGAGAGAGACCCAGAGAGAGAGAGAGAGATAGAGAGATCCAGAGACTGAGAGAGGGAGACCGAGAGACCGATAAAGAGAGAGAGACCCAGAGAGAGAGAGAGAGACCCAGAGACCAAGAGAGATACCTAGAGACACAGAGACCGAGAGGGAGAGAGAGAGAGAGAGAGAGAGGGAGAGAGAGAGAGAGACTCAGAGACTGAGAGAGAGAGAGAGAGAGACCCAGAGAGAGACCCAGAGACCCAGAGACCGAGAGAGAGACCTAGAGACCCAGAGACCCAGAGACCGAGAGAGAGGGAGAGAGGGAGAGAGAGACCCAGACACCGAGACAGAAGAGTGACCCAGATACTGAGAGAGAGAGAGACCGAGAGAGGGCGACCCAGAGACCGAGAGAGAGGGAGAGAGAGAGAGAGATCCAGAGACTGAGAAAGAGAGATAGAGAGAGACCCAGAGAGAGAGAGAGTGAGAGAGACCCAGAGACCGAGAGAGAGACCCAGAGACCGAGAGAGAGAGAGAGACCCAGAGACTGAGAGAGAGAGAGAGAGAGAGAGACCCAGACAGCGAGAGAGAGACCGAGACACAGAGAGCGATAGATAGAGAGACCCACAGACTGAGAGAGAGAGAGACCCAGAGACCGAGAAAGAGAGAGACCCACAGACTGAGAGAGAGAGAGACACCCAGAGACCAAGAGACAGAGAGACCCAGATAGAGACCCAGAGACCGAGAGAGAGAGACCTAGAGACCCAGAGTCCGAGAGAGAGGGAGAGAGAGACCCAGACACCGAGAAAGAGAGAGACCCAGAGACCGAGAGAGAGAGCCAGAGACAGAAGAGTGACCCAGATACTGAGAGAGAGAGAGACCGAGAGAGGGCGACCCAGAGACCGAGAGAGAGGGAGAGAGAGAGACCCAGAGACTGAGAAAGAGAGATAGAGAGATCCAGAGACTGAGAAAGAGAGAGAGACCCAGAGAGAGAGAGGAAGAGACCCAGAGACCGAGAGAGAGACCTAGAGACACAGAAACCGAGAGAGAGGGAGAGAGAGAGAGAGAGGGAGTGAGAGAGAGAGAGAGAGAGAGAGAGAGACTCAGAGACCAAGAGAGAGAGAGAGAGACACCCAGAGACCCAGAGAGAGAGAGACCCAGAGACCCAGAGACCGAGAGAGAGGGAGAGAGGGAGAGAGAGACCCAGACACCGAGAGAGAGAGAGACCCAGAGACCGAGAGAGAGAGCCAGAGACAGAAGAGTGACCCAGATACTGAGAGAGAGAGAGAGAGACCGAGAGAGGGCGACCCAGAGACCGAGAGAGAGGGAGAGAGAGAGAGAGACCCAGAGATAGAGAGCTCCAGAGACTGAGAGAGGGAGACCCAGAGACTGAGAAAGAGAGAGAGAGAGACACAGAGACCGAGAGAGAGACCTAGAGACACAAAGACTGAGAGAGGGGGAGAGAGAGAAAGAGAGAGGGGGAGAGAGAGAGAGAGAGACTCAGAGACTGAGAGAGAGAGAGAGAGACACCCAGAGACCAAGAGAGAGAGAGACGCAGAGAGAGACCCAGACACCCAGAGACCGAGAGAGAGAGACCTAGAGACCGAGAGAGAGGGAGAGAGGGAGAGACCCAGACACCGAGAAAGAGAGAGAGAGCCAGAGACCGAGAGAGAGAGCCAGAGACAGAAGAGTGACCCAGATACTGAGAGAGCAGAGCCCGAGAGAGGGCGACCCAGAGACCGAGAGAGAGGGAGAGAGAGAGAGAGACCCAGAGACTGAGAGAGATAGAGAGATCCAGAGACTGAGAAAGAGAGTGAGACCCAGAGAGAGAGAGAGAGAGAGAGAGACACCCAGAGACCAAGAGAGAGAGAGACCCAGAGACCCAGGGAGAGACCGAGAGAGAGAGACCCAGACACAGAGAGAGAGAGAGACCCAGAGAACGAGAGAGAGACCGAGACACAGAGAGCGATAGAGAGAGACCCACAGACAGAGAGAGAGAGACCCAGAGACCGAGAGAGAGCGAGACTCAGAAAGAGAGAGAGAGAGACCCAGAGACCGAGAGAGAGAGAGACCCAGAGACCGAGAGAGAGAGAGACCCAGAAACCGAGAGAGAGGGAGAGAGAGACCCAGACACCGAGAGAGAGAGCGAGACCCAGAAAGAGAGAGAGAGACCCAGAGACCGAGAGAGACCCACAGACAGAGTGAGAGAGAGACACGCAGAGACTGAGAGAGTCCCAGAGACCGAGAGAGAGAGAGAGAGAGAGAGTAAGACCCAGAGACCGAGAGAGAAGGAGAGAGGGAGAGAGAGAACCAGAGACCGAGAGAGAGAGACCCAGAGACCGAGAGAGAGAGAGAGAGAGACCCAGAGAACGAGAGAGAGACCGAGACACAGAGAGCGATAGAGAGACACCCACAGACAGAGAGAGAGAGAGACCCAGAGACCGAGAGAGAGAGACCCAGAAACCGAGAGAGAGGGAGGGAGATACCCAGACACCGAGAGAGAGAGCGAGTCCCAGAAAGAGAGAGAGAGACCCAGAGACCGAGAGAGACCCACAGACAGAGAGTGAGAGAGAGACACGCAGAGACTGAGAGAGTCCCAGAGACCGAGAGAGAGAGAGAGAGAGAGGAAGACCCAGAGACCGAGAGAGACCCAGAGACCAAGAGAGAGAGAGTGACCCAGAGACCGAGAGAGAGGGAGAGAGAGAGAGAGCGAGACCCAGAGACCGAGAGAGAGAGAGAGAGAGAGAGAGAGAGAGAGAGAGAGAGAGACTCAGAGACTGAGAGAGAGAGAGACACCCAGAGACCAAGAGAGAGAGAGAGACCCAGAGACCGAGAGGGAGAGCCAGAGAGAGAAGAGTGACCCAGATACTGAGAGAGAGAGAGAGACACCGAGAGAGGGCGAGCCAGAGACTGAGAGCGAGAGAGAGAGAGACCCAGAGAGAGAGAGAGAGAGACCCAGAGAGAGAGAGAGATAGACCCAGAAACCGAGAGAGAGAGACCGAGATCCAGAGAGAGAGAAAGAGACTCAGAGACCGAGAGACCCAGTGACCGTGAGAGAGAGACCGTGACCTAGAGACCGAGAGAGAGACACCCAGAGACCGAGAGAGAGAGCGAGACCCCGAGACCGAGTGAGAGAGAACGAGAGACCGAGAGAGAGAGAGAGAGAGAGAGAGAGAGAGCGAGACACAGAGACCGAGAGAGAGAGAGAGAGAGAGAGCGAGACCCAGAGACCGAGAGAGAGAGAGAGAGAGAGAGAGAGAGCCAGAGACCAAGAGAGAGCCCCAGAAACTGAGAGAGAGAAATAGAGAGTAAGAGAGAGAGAGACCCAGAGGCTCAGAGAGAGAGAGAGAGAGAGAGAGCGAGACCCAGAGACCGAGAGAGAGGGAGAGAGAGAGAGAGAGAGAGACTCAGAGACTGAGAGAGAGAGAGAGAGACACCCAGAGACCAAGAGAGAGAGAGACCCAGAGAGAGACCCAGACACCCAGAGACCGAGAGAGAGAGACCTAGAGACCGAGAGAGAGGGAGAGAGGGAGAGAGAGACCCAGACACCGAGAAAGTGAGAGAGAGCCAGAGACCGAGAGAGAGAGCCAGAGACAGAAGAGTGACCCAGATACTGAGAGAGCAGAGCCCGAGAGAGGGCGACCCAGAGACCGAGAGAGAGGGAGAGAGAGAGAGAGACCCAGAGACTGAGAAAGAGAGAGAGAGAGATACAGAGACCCAGCGAGAGAGAAAGAAAGAGAGACACAGAGGCGGAGAGAGAGAGAGAGAGACCAGAGAGAGAGAGACCCAGAGACCGAGAGAGAGAGAGACCCAGAGACCGAGAGAGAGGGAGAGAGAGACCCAGACACCGAGAGAGAGCGAGACCCAGAAAGAGAGAGCGAGACCCAGAGACCGAGAGAGACCCACAGACAGAGAGTGAGAGAGAGACACGCAGAGACTGAGAGAGTCCCAGAGACCGAGAGAGAGAGAGAGAGAGAGGAAGCCCCAGATTCCGAGAGAGAAGGAGAGAGGAAGAGAGAGAACCAGAGACCGAGAGAGAGAGACCCAGAGACCGAGAGAGACCCAGAGACCCAGAGACCGAGAGAGAGAGCCAGAGAGAGAAGAGTGACCCAGATACTGAGAGAGAGAGAGACCGAGAGAGGGCGAGCCAGAGACTGAGAGAGAGAGAGAGAGAGAGAGAGAGACCCAGAGAGAGAGAGAGAGTGACCCAGAGAGAAAGAGAGATAGACCCAGAAACCAAGAGAGAGAGACCGAGATCCAGAGAGAGAGAAAGAGACTCAGAGACCGAGAGACCCAGTGACCGTGAGAGAGAGAGCGAGACCGTGACCCAGAGACCGAGAGAGAGAGAGAGAGACCGTGACCCAGAGACAGAGAGAGAGACACCCAGAGACCGAGAGAGAGAGCGAGACCCCGAGACCTTGAGACCGAATGAGAGAGAACGAGAGACCGAGAGAGAGAGAGAAAGCGAGACCCAGAGAGAGAGAGAGAGAGAGAGACCCAGAGACCGAGAGAGAGACCTAGAGACACAGAAACCGAGAGAGAGGGAGAGAGAGAGAGAGAGAGGGAGAGAGAGAGAGAGAGAGAGAGACTCAGAGACTGAGAGAGAGAGAGAGAGAGAGACACCCAGAGACCAAGAGAGAGAGCGACCCAGAGACAGAGAGAGATGAAGAGAGGGAGAGAGAGACCCAGACACCGAGAGAGAGAGAGAGACCCAGAGACCGAGAGAGAGAGCCAGAGACAGAAGAGTGACCCAGATACTGAGAGAGAGAGACCCAGAGAGAGAGAGACCGAGAGAGAGAGAGAGAGAGAGAGAGAGACCGAGACCCAGACACCGAGAGAGAGAGACCGAGACCCAGATGCTGAGAGAGAGACCCCCAGAGACTGAGAGAGAGAGAGAGAGAGAGATACAGAGAACCAGAAACCGAGAGAGAGATACCGAGACCCAGAGACCGAGAGAGAGACCCCCAGAGACTGAGAGAGAGAGAGAGAGAGATACAGAGACCGAGAGAGAGAGCCAGAGAGAGAAGAGTGACCCAGATACTGAGAGAGAGAGAGAGAGACCGAGAGAGGGCGAGCCAGAGACTGAGAGCGAGAGAGAGAGAGACCCAGAGAGCGAGAGAGAGAGAGACCCAGAGAGAGAGAGAGATAGACCCAGAAACTGAGAGAGAGACCGAGATCCAGAGAGAGAGAAAGAGACTCAGAGACCGAGAGACCCAGTGACCGTGAGAGAGAGAGACCGTGACCCAGAGACCGAGAGAGAGACACCCAGAGACCGAGAGAGAGAGCGAGACCCCGAGACCGAGTGAGAGAGAACGAGAGACCGAGACAGAGAGAGAGAGAGAGAGAGAGAGAGAGAGCGAGACCCAGAGACCGAGAGAGAGAGAGAGAGAGAGAGAGAGAGAGAGCGAGACCCAGAGACCGAGAGAGAGAGAGAGAGAGAGAGAGAGAGAGAGAGACCCAGAGACCGAGAGAGAGAGAGAGAGAGACCCAGAGACCGAGAGAGGGAGAGAGAAAGACCCAGAGACCGAGAGAGGGAGAGAGATAGAGAGACCCAGAGATCGAGAGAGAGGGAGAGACCCAGAGACCGAGAGAGAGAGACCCAGAGAAGGAGAGAGAGAGAAAGAGAGAGAGACACCCAGAGACCGAGAGAGAGAGAGACCCAGAGACCAAGAGAGAGAAACCCAGAAAGAGAAAGAGAGGGAGACCTAGAGACCGAGAGAGAGACCCCCAGAGACCGAGAGAGAGAGAGAGAGAGAGAGAGAGACCCAGAGACCGAGAGAGAGACCCCCAGAGACCGAGAGAGAGAGACAGAAACCTAGAGAGAAAGAAAGAGAGACACAGACGGAGAGAGAGAGAGACACAGAGACTGATAGAGAGAGAGTGAGAGAGACCCAGACAGAGTGAGAGAGAGATAGAGAACCAGAGAGAGGGAGACACCCAGGGAGAGAGAGAGAGAGAGACAGAGACCAAGAGAGAGAGAGACCCAGAAACTGAGAGAGAGAAATAGAGAGAGAGAGAGAGAGACACCCAGAGACCAAGAGAGAGTGAGAGACCCAGAGACCGAGAGAGAGAGAGACCCAGAGACTGAGAGAGAGAGACCCAGAGACTGAGAGAGAGAGCCACAGAGACCGAGAGAGGGAGAGAGATACAGAGACCAAGAGAGAGAGAGAGAGAAAGAGAGAGACCCAGAGACCGAGAGAGGGAGAGAGTGAGAAACCCAGAGACCGAGAGAGGGAGAGAGAGAGCGAGACCCAGAGACCGAGAGAAGGAGAGAGAGAGAGAGAGATCCAGAGACCGAGAGAGAGACCTAGAGACCCAGAGCCCGAGAGAGAGGGAGAGAGGGAGAGACCCATAGACCGAGAGAGAGAGAGACAGAGACAGAGACAGAGAGAGAGAGACCCACAGACTGAGAGAGAGAGAGTCACCCAGAGACCGAGAGAGAGGGAGACCCAGAGACCGAGAGAGAGAGAGAAAGAGAGAGAGGGAGAGACCCAGAGACCGAGAGAGAGAGCGAGACCCAGAAAGAGAGAGAGAGACCCAGAGACCGAAAGAGACCCAAAGACAGAGAGTGAGAGAGAGACACGCAGAGACTGAGAGAGTCTCAGAGACCGAGAGAGAGAGAGAGAGGAAGACCCAGAGACTGAGAGAGAAGGAGAGAGGGAGAGAGAGAACCAGAGACCGAGAGAGAGAGACCCAGAGACCGAGAGAGACCCAGAGACCAAGAGAGAGAGAGAGACCCAGAGACCGAGAGAGATAACTAGAGACACAGAGACCGAGAGAGATAACTAGAGACACAGAGACCGAGAGAGATAACTAGAGACACAGAGACCGAGAGGGACAGAGAGAGAGAGAGAGAGAGACTCAGAGACTGAGAGAGAGAGACCTAGAGACCCAGAGAGAGGGAGAGAGAGACCCAGACACCGAGAGAGAGAGAGACCCAGACACCGAGAGAGAGAGCCAGAGACAGAAGAGTGACCTAGATACTGAGAGAGAGAGAGAGAGAAAGACCGAGAGAGGGCGAGCCAGAGAGAGAGAGACAGAGAGAGACCCAGAGAGAGAGAGAGAGAGAGAGAGACACCCAGAGACCAAGAGAGAGAGAGACCCAGAGACCCAGAGACCGAGAGAGAGGGAGAGAGGGAGAGAGGGAGAGAGGGAGAGAGGGAGAGAGGGAGAGAGGGAGAGAGGGAGAGAGGGAGAGAGGGAGAGAGGGAGAGAGGGAGAGAGGGAGAGAGAGACCCAGACACCGAGAGAGAGAGAGGGACCCAGAGACAGAAGAGTGACCCAGATACTGAGAGAGAGAGAGACCGAGAGAGGGCGACCCAGAGACCGAGAGAGAGGGAGAGAGAGAGAGAGAGACCGAGAGAGAGAAAGAGAGATAGAGAGCTCCAGAGACTGAGAGAGGGAGAGAGAGAGAGAGAGAGAGAGAGACCCAGAGACCGAGAGAGAGACCCCCAGAGACCGAGAGAGAGAGACAGAAACCTAGAGAGAAAGAAAGAGAGACACAGACGGAGAGAGAGAGAGACACAGAGACCGATAGAGAGAGAGAGAGAGAGACCCAGACAGAGTGAGAGAGAGATAGAGAACCAGAGAGAGGGAGACACCCAGGGAGAGAGAGAGAGAGAGAGACAGAGACCAAGAGAGAGAGAGACCCAGAAACTGAGAGAGAGAAATAGAGAGAGAGAGAGAGAGACACCCAGAGACCGAGAGAGAGTGAGAGACCCAGAGACCGAGAGAGAGAGAGACCCAGAGACTGAGAGAGAGAGACCCAGAGACCGAGAGAGGGAGAGAGATACAGAGACCAAGAGAGAGAGAGAGAGAGAGAGACCCAGAGACCGAGAGAGGGAGAGAGTGAGAAACCCAGAGACCGAGAGAGGGAGAGAGAGAGCGAGACCCAGAGACCGAGAGAAGGAGAGAGAGAGAGAGAGATCCAGAGACCGAGAGAGAGACCTAGAGACCCAGAGCCCGAGAGAGAGGGAGAGAGGGAGAGACCCATAGACCGAGAGAGAGAGACCCAGAGACCGAGAGAGAGGGAGAGGGAGAGAGAGACCCAGAGACTGAGAGAGATACAGAGATCCAGAGACTGAGAAAGAGAGTGAGACCCAGAGAGAGAGAGAGAGAGAGACACCCAGAGACCGAGAGAGAGACCTAGTGACACAGAAACCGAGAGAGAGGGAGAGAGAGAGAGAGAGAGAGACCCAGAGACCGAGAGAGAGACCCCCAGAGACCGAGAGAGAGAGACAGAAACCTAGAGAGAAAGAAAGAGAGACACAGACGGAGAGAGAGAGAGAGACACAGAGACCGAGAGAGAGAGAGACCCAGAGACCGAGAGAGAGACCCCCAGAGACCGAGAGAGAGAGACAGAAACCTAGAGAGAAAGAAAGAGAGACACAGACGGAGAGAGAGAGAGACACAGAGATCGATAGAGAGAGAGAGAGAGAGAGACCCAGACAGAGTGAGAGAGAGATAGAGAACCAGAGAGAGGGAGACACCCAGGGAGAGAGAGAGAGAGAGACAGAGACCAAGAGAGACCTAGAGACCCAGAAACTGAGAGAGAGAAATAGAGAGAGAGAGAGAGAGACACCCAGAGACCGAGAGAGAGTGAGAGACCCGGAGACCGAGAGAGAGAGAGACCCAGAGACTGAGAGAGAGAGACCCAGAGACCGAGAGAGGGAGAGAGATACAGAGACCAGGAGAGAGAGAGAGAGAAAGAGAGAGACCCAGAGACCGAGAGAGGGAGAGAGTGAGAAACCCAGAGACCGAGAGAGGGAGAGAGACAGCGAGACCCAGAGACCGAGAGAAGGAGAGAGAGAGAGAGAGATCCAGAGACCGAGAGAGAGACCTAGAGACCCAGAGCCCGAGAGAGAGGGAGAGAGGGAGAGACCCATAGACCGAGAGAGAGAGAGACAGAGACAGAGACAGAGAGAGAGAGACCCACAGACTGAGAGAGAGAGAGAGTCACCCAGGGACCGAGAGAGGGAGACCCAGAGACCGAGAGAGAGAGAGAAAGAGAGAGAGGGAGAGACCCAGAGACCGAGAGAGAGAGCGAGACCCAGAAAGAGAGAGAGAGACCCAGAGACCGAAAGAGACCCAAAGACAGAGTGAGAGAGAGACACGCAGAGACTGAGAGAGTCCCAGAGACCGAGAGAGAGAGCCAGAGAGAGAAGAGTGACCCAGATACTGAGAGAGAGAGAGAGAGAGAGACCGAGAGAGGGTGAGCCAGAGACTGAGAGAGAGAGAGAGAGAGAGAGAGACCCAGAGAGAGAGAGAGAGAGAGACCCAGAGAGAAAGAGAGATAGACCCAGAAACCAAGAGAGAGAGACCGAGATCCAGAGAGAGAGAAAGAGACTCAGAGACCGAGAGACCCAGTGACCGTGAGAGAGAGAGAGAGAGACCGTGACCCAGAGACCGAGAGAGAGAGAGAGAGACCATGACCCAGAGACAGAGAGAGAGACACCCAGAGACCGAGAGAGAGAGCGAGACCCCGAGACCTTGAGACCGAATGAGAGAGAACGAGAGACCGAGAGAGAGAGAGAAAGCGAGACCCAGAGAGAGAGAGAGAGAGAGAGAGAGAGAGAGAGAGAGACCCAGAGACCGAGAGAGAGACCTAGAGACAAAGAAACCGAGAGAGAGGGAGAGAGAGAGAGAGAGGGAGAGAGAGAGAGAGAGAGAGAGACTCAGAGACTGAGAGAGAGAGAGAGAGAGAGAGACACCCAGAGACCAAGAGAGAGAGCGACCCAGAGACCCAGAGACCGAGAGAGATGAAGAGAGGGAGAGAGAGACCCAGACACCGAGAGAGAGAGAGAGACCCAGAGACCGAGAGAGAGAGCCAGAGAGAGAAGAGTGACCCAGATACTGAGAGAGAGAGAGAGAGAGAGACCGAGAGAGGGTGAGCCAGAGACTGAGAGAGAGAGAGAGAGAGAGACCCAGAGAGAGAGAGAGAGAGAGACCCAGAGAGAAAGAGAGATAGACCCAGAAACCAAGAGAGAGAGACCGAGATCCAGAGAGAGAGAAAGAGACTCAGAGACCGAGAGACCCAGTGACCGTGAGAGAGAGAGAGAGACCGTGACCCAGAGACCGAGAGAGAGAGAGAGAGACCATGACCCAGAGACAGAGAGAGAGACACCCAGAGACCGAGAGAGAGAGCGAGACCCCGAGACCTTGAGACCGAATGAGAGAGAACGAGAGACCGAGAGAGAGAGAGAAAGCGAGACCCAGAGAGAGAGAGAGAGAGAGAGAGACCCAGAGACCGAGAGAGAGACCTAGAGACACAGAAACCGAGAGAGAGGGAGAGAGAGAGAGAGAGGGAGAGAGAGAGAGAGAGAGAGAGACTCAGAGACTGAGAGAGAGAGAGAGAGAGAGAGAGACACCCAGAGACCAAGAGAGAGAGCGACCCAGAGACCCAGAGACCGAGAGAGATGAAGAGAGGGAGAGAGAGACCCAGACACCGAGAGAGAGAGAGAGACCCAGAGACCGAGAGAGAGAGCCAGAGACAGAAGAGTGATCCAGATACTGAGAGAGAGAGACCCAGACACCGAGAGAGAGAGAGGGACCCAGAGACAGAAGAGTGACCCAGATACTGAGAGAGAGAGAGACCGAGAGAGGGCGACCCAGAGACCGAGAGAGAGGGAGAGAGAGAGAGAGAGACCGAGAGAGAGAAAGAGAGATAGAGAGCTCCAGAGACTGAGAGAGGGAGAGAGAGAGAGAGAGAGAGAGAGAGACCCAGAGACCGAGAGAGAGACCCCCAGAGACCGAGAGAGAGAGACAGAAACCTAGAGAGAAAGAAAGAGAGACACAGACGGAGAGAGAGAGAGACACAGAGACCGATAGAGAGAGAGAGAGAGAGACCCAGACAGAGTGAGAGAGAGATAGAGAACCAGAGAGAGGGAGACACCCAGGGAGAGAGAGAGAGAGAGAGACAGAGACCAAGAGAGAGAGAGACCCAGAAACTGAGAGAGAGAAATAGAGAGAGAGAGAGAGAGACACCCAGAGACCGAGAGAGAGTGAGAGACCCAGAGACCGAGAGAGAGAGAGACCCAGAGACTGAGAGAGAGAGACCCAGAGACCGAGAGAGGGAGAGAGATACAGAGACCAAGAGAGAGAGAGAGAGAGAGAGAGACCCAGAGACCGAGAGAGGGAGAGAGTGAGAAACCCAGAGACCGAGAGAGGGAGAGAGAGAGCGAGACCCAGAGACCGAGAGAAGGAGAGAGAGAGAGAGAGATCCAGAGACCGAGAGAGAGACCTAGAGACCCAGAGCCCGAGAGAGAGGGAGAGAGGGAGAGACCCATAGACCGAGAGAGAGAGACCCAGAGACCGAGAGAGAGGGAGAGGGAGAGAGAGACCCAGAGACTGAGAGAGATACAGAGATCCAGAGACTGAGAAAGAGAGTGAGACCCAGAGAGAGAGAGAGAGAGAGAGAGACACCCAGAGACCGAGAGAGAGACCTAGTGACACAGAAACCGAGAGAGAGGGAGAGAGAGAGAGAGAGAGAGACCCAGAGACCGAGAGAGAGACCCCCAGAGACCGAGAGAGAGAGACAGAAACCTAGAGAGAAAGAAAGAGAGACACAGACGGAGAGAGAGAGAGAGACACAGAGACCGAGAGAGAGAGAGACCCAGAGACCGAGAGAGAGACCCCCAGAGACCGAGAGAGAGAGACAGAAACCTAGAGAGAAAGAAAGAGAGACACAGACGGAGAGAGAGAGAGACACAGAGATCGATAGAGAGAGAGAGAGAGAGAGACCCAGACAGAGTGAGAGAGAGATAGAGAACCAGAGAGAGGGAGACACCCAGGGAGAGAGAGAGAGAGAGACAGAGACCAAGAGAGACCTAGAGACCCAGAAACTGAGAGAGAGAAATAGAGAGAGAGAGAGGGAGACACCCAGAGACCGAGAGAGAGTGAGAGACCCAGAGACCGAGAGAGAGAGAGACCCAGAGACTGAGAGAGAGAGACCCAGAGACCGAGAGAGGGAGAGAGATACAGAGACCAAGAGAGAGAGAGAGAGAAAGAGAGAGACCCAGAGACCGAGAGAGGGAGAGAGTGAGAAACCCAGAGACCGAGAGAGGGAGAGAGAGAGCGAGACCCAGAGACCGAGAGAAGGAGAGAGAGAGAGAGAGATCCAGAGACCGAGAGAGAGACCTAGAGACCCAGAGCCCGAGAGAGAGGGAGAGAGGGAGAGACCCATAGACCGAGAGAGAGAGAGACAGAGACAGAGACAGAGAGAGAGAGACCCACAGACTGAGAGAGAGAGAGTCACCCAGAGACCGAGAGAGGGAGACCCAGAGACCGAGAGAGAGAGAGAAAGAGAGAGAGGGAGAAACCCAGAGACCGAGAGAGAGAGCGAGACCCAGAAAGAGAGAGAGAGACCCAGAGACCGAAAGAGACCCAAAGACAGAGTGAGAGAGAGACACGCAGAGACTGAGAGAGTCCCAGAGACCGAGAGAGAGAGCCAGAGAGAGAAGAGTGACCCAGATACTGAGAGAGAGAGAGAGAGAGAGACCGAGAGAGGGTGAGCCAGAGACTGAGAGAGAGAGAGAGAGAGAGAGACCCAGAGAGAGAGAGAGAGAGAGACCCAGAGAGAAAGAGAGATAGACCCAGAAACCAAGAGAGAGAGACCGAGATCCAGAGAGAGAGAAAGAGACTCAGAGACCGAGAGACCCAGTGACCGTGAGAGAGAGAGAGAGAGACCGTGACCCAGAGACCGAGAGAGAGAGAGAGAGACCATGACCCAGAGACAGAGAGAGAGACACCCAGAGACCGAGAGAGAGAGCGAGACCCCGAGACCTTGAGACCGAATGAGAGAGAACGAGAGACCGAGAGAGAGAGAGAAAGCGAGACCCAGAGAGAGAGAGAGAGAGAGAGAGAGAGAGAGAGAGACCCAGAGACCGAGAGAGACACCTAGAGACACAGAAACCGAGAGAGAGGGAGAGAGAGAGAGAGAGGGAGAGAGAGAGAGAGAGAGAGAGACTCAGAGACTGAGAGAGAGAGAGAGAGAGAGAGACACCCAGAGACCAAGAGAGAGAGCGACCCAGAGACCGAGAGAGATGAAGAGATGGAGAGAGAGACCCAGACACCGAGAGAGAGAGAGAGACCCAGAGACCGAGAGAGAGAGCCAGAGAGAGAAGAGTGACCCAGATACTGAGAGAGAGAGAGAGAGAGAGACCGAGAGAGGGTGAGCCAGAGACTGAGAGAGAGAGAGAGAGAGAGACCCAGAGAGAGAGAGAGAGAGAGACCCAGAGAGAAAGAGAGATAGACCCAGAAACCAAGAGAGAGAGACCGAGATCCAGAGAGAGAGAAAGAGACTCAGAGACCGAGAGACCCAGTGACCGTGAGAGAGAGAGAGAGACCGTGACCCAGAGACCGAGAGAGAGAGAGAGAGACCATGACCCAGAGACAGAGAGAGAGACACCCAGAGACCGAGAGAGAGAGCGAGACCCCGAGACCTTGAGACCGAATGAGAGAGAACGAGAGACCGAGAGAGAGAGAGAAAGCGAGACCCAGAGAGAGAGAGAGAGAGAGAGAGACCCAGAGACCGAGAGAGAGACCTAGAGA
>NC_054480.1:125401473-125444063 GCF_017639515.1 Carcharodon carcharias
TCAGGCCGTTTAGTCTCAGGCCGTTTAGTCTCAGTTTGTTTAGTCTCAGACCGTTTAGTCTCAGAGCGTTTAGTCTCAGGCCGTTCAGTCTCAGGCCATTTAGTCTCAGTCCGTTCAGTCTCAGTCCGTTTAGTCTCAGGTAGTTTAGTCTCAGAGCGTTTAGTCTCAGGCCGTTTAGTCTCAGGTCATTTAGTCTCAGGCCGTTTAGTCTCAGGTCGTTTAGTCTCAGAGCGTTTAGTCTCAGTTTGTTTATTCTCAGTTTGTTTAGTCTCAGTCCGTTTCGTCCCAGGCCGTTTAGTCTCAGTTTGTTTAGTCTCAGTTTGTTTAGTCTCAGGCCGTTTAGTCTCAGACCGTTTAATCTCAGACAGTTTAGTCTCAGACCATTTATTCTCAGTTTGTTTTGTCTCAGACTGTTAATTCTCAGTCCGTTTAGTCTCTGATCGTTTAGTCTCAGGCCGTTTAGTCTCAGGCCGTTTAGGCTCAGGCCGTTTAGTCTCAGGCCGTTCAGTCTCAGTCCGTTTAGTCTCAGGTAGTTTAGTCTCAGAGCGTTTAGTCTCAGGCCGTTTAGTCTCAGGTCATTTAGTCTCAGGCCGTTTAGTCTCAGGTCGTTTAGTCTCAGAGCTTTTAGTCTCAGTTTGTTTATTCTCAGTTTGTTTAGTCTCAGTCCGTTTCGTCCCAGGCCGTTTAGTCTCAGTCTGTTTAGTCTCAGTTTTTTAGTCTCAGTCCTTTTCGTCTCAGGCCGTTTAGTCTCAGACTGTTTAGTCTCAGGCCATTTAGTTTCAGGCCGTTTAGTCTCAGGCCGTTTAGTCTCAGTCCGTTCAGTCTCAGTCCGTTTAGTCTCAGGTAGTTTAGTCTCAGAGCATTTAGTCTCAGGCCGTTTAGTCTCAGACCGTTTAGTCTCAGACCGTTTAGTCTCAGTATGTTTAGTCTCAGTCCGTTTAGTCTCAGTCCGTATAGTCTCAGGCCATTTCGTCTCAGACCATTTAGTCTCAGACTGTTTAGTCTCAGCCCATTTAGTCTCAGGCCGTTTAGTCTCAGACCATTTATCTCAGACCATTTAGTCTCAGACTGCTTAGTCTCAGACCGTTTATTCCCAGACCATTTAGTCTCAGAGCGTTTAGTCTCAGAGCGTTTAGTCTCAGGCCGTTTAGTATCAGACCATTTAGTCTCAGTTTGTTTAGTCTCAGGCCATTTAGTCTCAGGCCCTTTAGTCTCAGACCATTTAATCTCAGACCGTTTAGATTCAGACCGTTTCGTCTCAGTTTGTTCAGTCTCAGTCCGTTTAGTCTCAGGTAGTTTAGTCTCAGAGTGTTTAGTCTCAGGCCGTTTAGTCTCAGGTCATTTAGTCTCAGGCCGTTTAGTCTCAGGTCGTTTAGTCTCAGAGCGTTTAGTCTCAGTTTGTTTATTCTCAATTTGTTTAGTCTCATGCCGTTAAGTCTCAGTCCGTTTCGTCTCAGGCCGTTAGTCTCAGTTTGTTTAGTCTCAGTTTGATAACTCTCAGGCTGTTTAGTCTCAGACCGTTTAATCTCAGTCCGTTTAGTCACAGACCATTTATTCTCAGTTTGTTTAGTCTCAGACTGTTAATTCTCAGTCCGTTTAGTCTCAGATCGTTTAGTCTCAGACCATTTAGTCTCAGTCCGTTTAGTCTCAGTTTGTTTAGTCTCAGACCGTTTAGTCTCAGACCGTTTAATCTCAGGCCGTTGAGTCTCAGACCATTTAGTCTCAGACCGTTTAGTCTCAGACCGTTTAGTCTCAGTTTGTTTAGTCTCAGGTCATTTAGTCTCAATCCGTTTAGTCTCAGACCGTTTAGTCTCAGTCTGTTTAGTCTCAGTTTGTTTAGTCTCAGTCCGTTTAGTCTCAGGCCGTTTAGTCTCAGACTGTTTAGTCTCAGGCCATTTAGTTTCAGGCCGTTTAGTCTAAGGCTGTTTAGTCTCAGTTTGTTTAGTCTCAGACCGTTTAGTCTCAGACCGTTTAGTCTCAGTATGTTTAGTCTCAGTCCATTTAGTCTCAGTCCGTTTAGTCTCAGGCCATTTAGTCTCAGCCCATTTCGTCTCCGGCCATTTAGTCTCAAACCATTTAGTCTCAGGCCATTTATTCTCAGACCATTTAGTCTCAGACCGTTTAGTCTCAGACCATTTATCTCAGACCATTTAGTCTCAGACTGCTTAGTCTCAAACCGTTTAGTCCCAGACCATTTAGTCTCAGAGCGTTTAGTCTCAGACCGTTTAGTCTCAGGCCGTTTAGTCTCAGGCCATTTAATCTCAGACAGTTTAATCTCAGACCGTTTAATCTCAGGCCGTTTAGTCTCAGACCATTTAGTCTCAGACTATTTAGTCTCAGGCCGCTTAGTCTCAGTCCGTTTAGTCTCAGGCCGTTTAGTCTCAGGCCATTTAGTCTCAGACCGTTTAGTCTAGACCGTTTAGTCCCAGGTCATTTAGTCTCAGACCGTTTAGTCTCAGACCGTTTAGTCTCAGTTTGTTTAGTCTCAGACCGTTTAGTCTCAGACCGTTTAATCTCAGGCCCTTGAGTCTCAGACCATTTAGTCTCAGACCGTTTAGTCTCTGACCGTTTAGTCTCAGTTTGTTTAGTCTCAGGTCGTTTAGTCTCAATCCGTTTAGTCTCAGACCGTTTAGTCTCAGTCTGTTTAGTCTCAATTTGTTTAGTCTCAGTCCGTTTAGTCTCAGGCCGTTTAGTCTCAGACTGTTTAGTCTCAGGCCATTTAGTTTCAGGCCGTTTAGTCTCAGGCCGTTTAGTCTCAGTTTGTTTAGTCTCAGACCGTTTAGTCTAAGACCGTTTAGTCTCAGTATGTTTAGTCTCAGTCCGTTTAGTCTCAGTCCGTTTAGTCTCAGGCCATTTAGTCTTTGACCATTTCGTCTCCGGCCATTTAGTCTCAAACCGTTTAGTGTCAGGCCATTTATTCTCAGACCATTTAGTCTCAGACCGTTTAGTCTCAATCCATTTAGTCTCAGGCCGTTTAGTCTCAGACCATTTATCGCAGACCATTTAGTCTCAGACTGCTTAGTCTCAGACCGTTTATTCCCAGACAATTTAGTCTCAGAGCGTTTAGTCTCAGAGCGTTTAGTCTCAGGCCGTTTAGTATCAGACCATTTAGTCTCAGTTTGTTTAGTCTCAGGCCATTTAGTCTCAGGCCCTTTAGGCTCAGACCATTTCATCTCAGACCGTTTAGATTCAGACCGTTTCGTCTCAGTTTGTTTAGTCTCAGTCCGTTTAATCTCAGTCCGTTTAGTCTCAGACCGTTTAGTCTCAGGTAGATTAGTCTCAGAGCGTTTAGTCTCAGGCCGTTTAGTCTCAGGCCGTTTAGTCTCAGTCCGTTTAGTCTCAGACCATTTAGTCTCAGTCCGTTCAGTCTCAGGTAGTTTAGTCTGAGTCCATTTAGTCTCAGACCGTTTAGTCTCAGTATGTTTAGTCTCAGTTTGTTTAGTCTCAGACCATTTAGTCTCAGGCCGTTTAGTCGCAGGGGGTTTAGTCTCAAGCCATTTAGTCTCAGGCCGTTTAGTCTCAGACCGTTTAGTCTCAGTTTGTGTAGTCTCAGGCCGTTTAGTCTCAGGCCGTTTAGTCTCAGGTAGATTAGCCTCAGAGCGTTTAGTTTCAGGCCGTTTAGTCTCAGGCCGTTTAGTCTCAGACCGTTTAGTCTCAGTCCTTTTAGTCTCAGGTAGTTTAGTCTCAGACCGTTTAGTCTCAGGTAGTTTAGTCTCAGAGCGTTTAGTCTCAGGCCGTTTAGTCTCAGGCCATTTAGTCTCAGTCCGTTTAGTCTCAGACCGTTTAGTCTCAGTCCTTTTAGTCTCAGGTAGTTTAGTCTCAGACCGTTTAGTCTCAGTCCGTTTAGTCTCAGACCGTTTAGTCTCAGTCCGTTTAGTCTCAGGTAGTTTAGTCTCAGAGCGTTTAGTCTCAGGCCGTTTAGTCTCAGGCCGTTTAGTCTCAGTCCGTTCAGTTTCAGTCTGTTTAGTCTCAGGTAGTTTAGTCTCAGAGCGTTTAGTCTCAGGCCGTTTAGTCTCAGGTCATTTAGTCTCAGGCCGTTTAGTTTCAGGTCGTTTAGTATCAGAGCGTTTAGTCTCAGTTGGTTTATTCTCAATTTGTTTAGTCTCATGCCGTTTAGTCTCAGTCTGTTTCGTCTCAGGCCGTTAGTCTCAGTTTGTTCAGTCTCAGTTTGATAACTCTCAGGCCGTTTAGTCTCAGACCGTTTAATCTCAGTCCGTTTAGTCGCAGACCATTTATTCTCAGTTTGTTTAGTCTCAGACTGTTAATTCTCAGTCCGTTTAGTCTCAGATCGTTTAGTCTCAGACCATTTAGTCTCAGTCCGTTTAGTCTCGGTTTGTTTAGTCTCAGGCTGTTTAGTCTCAGGTCGTTTAGTCTCAAGCCATTTAGTCTCAGGCCATTTAGTCTCAGACCGTTTAGTCTCAGGCCGTTTACTCTCAGTCCGTTTAGTCTCAGGCCGTTTAGTCTCAGGCCATTTAGTCTCAAACCGTTCAGTCTCAGACCGTTTAGTCTCAGGTCATTTAGTCTCAGACCGTTTAGTCTCAGACCGTTTAGTCTCAGTTTGTTTAGTCTCAGGCCATTTAGTTTCAGGCCGTTTAGTCTCAGGCCGTTTACTCTCAGTCCGTTTAGTCTCAGGCCGTTTAGTCTCAGGCCATTTAGTCTCAAACCGTTTAGTCTCAGACCGTTTAGTCTCAGGCCGTTTAGTCTCAGGCCGTTTAGTCTCAGACTGTTTAGTCTCAGGCCATTTAGTTTCAGGCCGTTTAGTCTCAGGCCGTTTAGTCTCAGACCGTTTAATCTCAGTCCGTTTAGTCGCAGACCATTTATTCTCAGTTTGTTTAGTCTCAGACTGTTAATTCTCAGTCCGTTTAGTCTCTGATCGTTTAGTCTCAGACCATTTAGTCTCAGTCCGTATAGTCTCGGTTTGTTTAGTCTCAGGCTGTTTAGTCTCAGGTCGTTTAGTCTCAAGCCATTTAGTCTCAGGCCGTTTAGTCTCAGACCGTTTAGTCTCAGGCCGTTTAGTCTCAGTCCGTTTAGTCTCAGGCCGTTTAGTCTCAGGCCATTTAGTCTCAGACCGTTTAGTCTCAGACCGTTTAGTCTCAGGTCATTTAGTCTCAGACCGTCTAGTCTCAGACTGTTTAGTCTCAGGCCATTTAGTTTCAGGCCATTTATTCTCAGGCCATTTAGTCTCAGACCGTTTAGTCTCAGGCCGTTTAGTCTCAGTCCGTTTAGTCTCAGGCCGTTTAGTCTCAGGCCATTTAGTCTCAGACCGTTTAGTCTAGACCGTTTAGTCTCAGGTCATTAAGTCTCAGACCGTTTAGTCTCAGACCGTTTAGTCTCAGTTTGTTTAGTCTCAGTCCGTTTTGTCTCAGGCCGTTAGTCTCAGTTTGTTTAATCTCAGTTTGATAACTCTCAGGCCGTTTAGTCTCAGACTGTTTAATCTCAGTCCGT
This sequence comes from Carcharodon carcharias, assembly GCF_017639515.1. Classification (NCBI taxonomy): domain Eukaryota; kingdom Metazoa; phylum Chordata; class Chondrichthyes; order Lamniformes; family Lamnidae; genus Carcharodon; species Carcharodon carcharias. Next base: position 125,406,919 of record NC_054480.1, read on the forward strand.
TTAGTCGCAGACCATTTATTCTCAGTTTGTTTAGTCTCAGACTGTTAATTCTCAGTCCGTTTAGTCTCAGATCGTTTAGTCTCAGACCATTTAGTCTCAGTCCGTTTAGTCTCGGTTTGTTTAGTCTCAGGCTGTTTAGTCTCAGGTCGTTAAGTCTCAAGCCATTTAGTCTCAGGCTGTTTAGTTTCAGACCGTTTAGTCCAGGCCGTTTACTCTCAGTCCGTTTAGTCTCAGGCCGTTTAGTCTCAGGCCATTTAGTCTCAGACCGTTTAGTCTCAGACCGTTTAGTCTCAGGTCATTTAGTCTCAGACCGTTTAGTCCTAGACCGTTTAGTCTCAGGCCGTTTAGTCTCAGTCCGTTTAGTCTCAGACCGTTTAGTCTCAGTCCTTTTAGTCTCAGGTAGTTTAGTCTCAGACTGTTTAGTCTCAGTCCGTTTAGTCTCAGACCGTTTAGTCTCAGTCCGTTTAGTCTCAGGTAGTTTAGTCTCAGAGCGTTTAGTCTCAGGCCGTTTAGTCTCAGGCCATTTGGTCTCAGTCCGTTCAGTCTCAGTCCGTTTAGTCTCAGGTAGTTTAGTCTCAGAGCGTTTAGTCACAGGCCGTTTAGTCTCAGGTCATTTAGTCTCAGGCCGTTTAATCTCAGGTCGTTTAGTCTCAGAGCGTTTAGTCTCAGTTTGTTTATTCTCAATTTGTTTAGTCTCATGCCGTTTAGTCTCAGTCCGTTTCGTCTCAGGCCGTTAGTCTCAGTTTGTTTAGTCTCAGTTTGATAACTCTCAGGCCGTTTAGTCTCAGACCGTTTAATCTCAGTCCGTTTAGTCGCAGACCATTTATTCTCAGTTTGTTTAGTCTCAGACAGTTAATTCTCAGTCCGTTTAGTCTCAGATCGTTTAGTCTCAGACCATTTAGTCTCAGTCCGTTTAGCCTCGGATTGTTTAGTCTCAGGCTGTTTAGTCTCAGGTCGTTTAGTCTCAAGCCATTTAGTCTCAGGCCGTTTAGTCTCAGAGCGTTTAGTCTCAGGCCGTTTAGTCTCAGGTCATTTAGTCTCAGGCCCTTTAGTCTCAGGTCGTTTAGTCTCAGAGCGTTTAGTCTCAGGCCGTTTATTCTCAATTTGTTTAGTCTCATTCCGTTTAGTCTCAGTCCGTTTCGTCTCAGGCCGTTAATCTCAGTTTGTTTAGTCTCAGTTTGATAACTCTCAGGCCGTTTAGTCTCAGACCGTTTAATCTCAGTCCGTTTAGTCGCAGACCATTTATTCTCAGTTTGTTTAGTCTCAGACTGTTAATTCTCAGTCCGTTTAGTCTCAGATCGTTTAGTCTCAGACCATTTAGTCTCAGTCCGTTTAGTCTCGGTTTGTTTAGTCTCAGGCTGTTTAGTCTCAGTTCGTTTAGTCTCAAGCCATTTAGTCTCAGGCCGTTTAGACTCAGACCATTTAGTCTCAGGCCGTTTACTCTCAGTCCGTTTAGTCTCAGGCCGTTTAGTCTCCGGCTATTTAGTCTCAGACCGTTTAGTCTCAGACCGTTTAGTCTCAGGTCATTTAGTCTCAGACCGTTTAGTCTCAGACCGTTTAGTCTCAGTTTGTTTAGTCTCAGACCGTTTAATCTCAGGCCGGTGAGTCTCAGACCATTTAGTCTCAGACCGTTTAGTCTCAGACCGTTTAGTCTCAGTTTGTGTAGTCTCAGGTCATTTAGTCTCAATCCGTTTAGTCTCAGGCCATTTAGTCTCAGGCCGTTTAGTCTCAGGCCGTTTAGTCTCAGTCCCTTCAGTCTCAGTCCGTTTAGTCTCAGGTAGTTTAGTCTCAGAGCGTTTAGTCTCAGGCCGTTTAGTCTCAGGTCATTTAGTCTCAAGCCATTTAGTCTCAGGCCGTTTAGTCTCAGTCCATTTCATCTCAGGCCGTTAGTCTCAGTTTGTTTAATCTCAGTTTGATAACTCTCAGGCCGTTTAGTCTCAGACTGTTTAATCTCAGTCCGTTTAGTCGCAGACCATTTATTCTCAGTTTGTTTAGTCTCAGACTGTTAATTCTCAGTCCGTTTAGTCTCAGATCGTTTAGTCTCAGACCATTTAGTCTCAGTCCGTTTAGTCTCGGTTTGTTTAGTCTCAGGCTGTTTAGTCTCAGGTCGTTTAGTCTCAAGCCATTTAGTCTCAGGCTGTTTAGTCTCAGACCGTTTAGTCTCAGGCCGTTTACTCTCAGTCCGTTTAGTCTCAGGCCGTTTAGTCTCAGGCCATTTAGTCTCAGACCGTTTAGTCTCAGACCGTTTATTCTCAGTTTGTTTAGTCTCAGACCGTTTAGTCTCAGACCGCTTAATCTCAGGCCGTTGAGTCTCGGACCATTTAGTCTCAGACCGTTTAGTCTCAGTCCGTTTAGTCTCAGTCCGTTCAGTCTCAGGTAGTTCAGTCTCAGAACGTTTAGTCTCAGGCCGTTTAGTCTCAGGCCGTTTAGTCTCAGTCCGTTTAGTCTCAGACCGTTTAGTCTCAGAGCGTTTAGTCTCAGGCCATCCAGTCTCAGGCCATTTAGTGTCAGTCCGTTTAGTCTCAGTCCGTTTAGTCTCAGGTAGTTTAGTCTCAGAGCGTTTAGTCTCAGGCCGTTTAGTCTCAGGTCATTTAGTCTCAGGCCGTTTAGTCTCAGGTCGTTTAGTCTCAGAGCGTTTAGTCTCAGTTTGTTTATTCTCAGTTTGTTTAGTCTCAGTCCGTTTCGTCCCAGGCCGTTTAGTCTCAGTCTGTTTAGTCTCAGTTTTTTAGTCTCAGTCCTTTTAGTCGCAGGCCGTTTAGTCTCAGACTGTTTAGTCTCAGGCCATTTAGTTTCAGGCCGTTTAGTCTCAGGCCGTTTAGTCTCAGTTTGTTTAGTCTCAGACCGTTTAGTCTCAGACCGTTTAGTCTCAGTATGTTTAGTCTCAGTCCGTTTAGTCTCAGTCCGTAAAGTCTCAGGCCATTTCGTCTTAGACCATTTCGTCTCCGGCCATTTAGTCTCAATCCGTTTAGTCTCAGGCCTTTTATTCTCAGACCATTTAGTCTCAGACCGTTTAGTCTCAGCCCATTTAGTCTCAGGCCGTTTAGTCTCAGACCATTTATCTCAGACCATTTAGTATCAGACTGCTTAGTCTCAGACCGTTTATTCCCAGACCATTTAGTCTCAGAGCGTTTAGTCTCAGAGCGTTTAGTCTCAGGCCGTTTAGTATCAGACCATTTAGTCTCAGTTTGTTTAGTCTCAGGCCATTTAGTCTCAGGCCCTTTAGTCTCAGACCATTTAATCTCAGACCGTTTAGATTCAGACCGTTTCGTCTCAGTTTGTTCAGTCTCAGTCCGTTTAGTCTCAGGTAGTTTAGTCTCAGAGTGTTTAGTCTCAGGCCGTTTAGTCTCAGGTCATTTAGTCTCAGGCCGTTTAGTCTCAGGTCGTTTAGTCTCAGAGCGTTTAGTCTGTTTGTTTATTCTCAATTTGTTTAGTCTCATGCCGTTTAGTCTCAGTCCGTTTCGTCTCAGGCCGTTAGTCTCAGTTTGTTTAGTCTCAGTTTGATAACTCTCAGGCTGTTTAGTCTCAGACCGTTTAATCTCAGTCCGTTTAGTCGCAGACGATTTATTCTCAGTTTGTTTAGTCTCAGACTGTTAATTCTCAGTCCGTTTAGTCTCAGATCGTTTAGTCTCAGACCATTTAGTCTCAGTCCGTTTAGTCTCAGTTTGTTTAGTCTCAGACCGTTTAGTCTCAGACCGTTTAATCTCAGGCCGTTGAGTCTCAGACCATTTAGTCTCAGACCGTTTAGTCTCAGACCGTTTAGTCTCAGTTTGTTTAGTCTCAGGTCATTTAGTCTCAATCCGTTTAGTCTCAGACCGTTTAGTCTCAGTCTGTTTAGTCTCAGTTTGTTTAGTCTCAGTCCGTTTAGTCTCAGGCCGTTTAGTCTCAGACTGTTTAGTCTCAGGCCATTTAGTTTCAGGCCGTTTAGTCTAAGGCTGTTTAGTCTCAGTTTGTTTAGTCTCAGACCGTTTAGTCTCAGACCGTTTAGTCTCAGTATGTTTAGTCTCAGTCCATTTAGTCTCAGTCCGTTTAGTCTCAGGCCATTTAGTCTCAGCCCATTTCGTCTCCGGCCATTTAGTCTCAAACCATTTAGTCTCAGGCCATTTATTCTCAGACCATTTAGTCTCAGACCGTTTAGTCTCAGACCATTTATCTCAGACCATTTAGTCTCAGACTGCTTAGTCTCAAACCGTTTAGTCCCAGACCATTTAGTCTCAGAGCGTTTAGTCTCAGACCGTTTAGTCTCAGGCCGTTTAGTCTCAGGCCATTTAATCTCAGACAGTTTAATCTCAGACCGTTTAATCTCAGGCCGTTTAGTCTCAGACCATTTAGTCTCAGACTATTTAGTCTCAGGCCGCTTAGTCTCAGTCCGTTTAGTCTCAGGCCGTTTAGTCTCAGGCCATTTAGTCTCAGACCGTTTAGTCTAGACCGTTTAGTCCCAGGTCATTTAGTCTCAGACCGTTTAGTCTCAGACCGTTTAGTCTCAGTTTGTTTAGTCTCAGACCGTTTAGTCTCAGACCGTTTAATCTCAGGCCCTTGAGTCTCAGACCATTTAGTCTCAGACCGTTTAGTCTCTGACCGTTTAGTCTCAGTTTGTTTAGTCTCAGGTCGTTTAGTCTCAATCCGTTTAGTCTCAGACCGTTTAGTCTCAGTCTGTTTAGTCTCAATTTGTTTAGTCTCAGTCCGTTTAGTCTCAGGCCGTTTAGTCTCAGACTGTTTAGTCTCAGGCCATTTAGTTTCAGGCCGTTTAGTCTCAGGCCGTTTAGTCTCAGTTTGTTTAGTCTCAGACCGTTTAGTCTAAGACCGTTTAGTCTCAGTATGTTTAGTCTCAGTCCGTTTAGTCTCAGTCCGTTTAGTCTCAGGCCATTTAGTCTTTGACCATTTCGTCTCCGGCCATTTAGTCTCAAACCGTTTAGTGTCAGGCCATTTATTCTCAGACCATTTAGTCTCAGACCGTTTAGTCTCAATCCATTTAGTCTCAGGCCGTTTAGTCTCAGACCATTTATCGCAGACCATTTAGTCTCAGACTGCTTAGTCTCAGACCGTTTATTCCCAGACAATTTAGTCTCAGAGCGTTTAGTCTCAGAGCGTTTAGTCTCAGGCCGTTTAGTATCAGACCATTTAGTCTCAGTTTGTTTAGTCTCAGGCCATTTAGTCTCAGGCCCTTTAGGCTCAGACCATTTCATCTCAGACCGTTTATATTCAGACCGTTTCGTCTCAGTTTGTTTAGTCTCAGTCCGTTTAATCTCAGTCCGTTTAGTCTCAGACCGTTTAGTCTCAGGTAGATTAGTCTCAGAGCGTTTAGTCTCAGGCCGTTTAGTCTCAGGCCGTTTAGTCTCAGTCCGTTTAGTCTCAGACCATTTAGTCTCAGTCCGTTCAGTCTCAGGTAGTTTAGTCTGAGTCCATTTAGTCTCAGACCGTTTAGTCTCAGTATGTTTAGTCTCAGTTTGTTTAGTCTCAGACCATTTAGTCTCAGGCCGTTTAGTCGCAGGGGGTTTAGTCTCAAGCCATTTAGTCTCAGGCCGTTTAGTCTCAGACCGTTTAGTCTCAGTTTGTGTAGTCTCAGGCCGTTTAGTCTCAGGCCGTTTAGTCTCAGGTAGATTAGCCTCAGAGCGTTTAGTTTCAGGCCGTTTAGTCTCAGGCCGTTTAGTCTCAGACCGTTTAGTCTCAGTCCTTTTAGTCTCAGGTAGTTTAGTCTCAGACCGTTTAGTCTCAGGTAGTTTAGTCTCAGAGCGTTTAGTCTCAGGCCGTTTAGTCTCAGGCCATTTAGTCTCAGTCCGTTTAGTCTCAGACCGTTTAGTCTCAGTCCTTTTAGTCTCAGGTAGTTTAGTCTCAGACCGTTTAGTCTCAGTCCGTTTAGTCTCAGACCGTTTAGTCTCAGTCCGTTTAGTCTCAGGTAGTTTAGTCTCAGAGCGTTTAGTCTCAGGCCGTTTAGTCTCAGGCCGTTTAGTCTCAGTCCGTTCAGTTTCAGTCTGTTTAGTCTCAGGTAGTTTAGTCTCAGAGCGTTTAGTCTCAGGCCGTTTAGTCTCAGGTCATTTAGTCTCAGGCCGTTTAGTTTCAGGTCGTTTAGTATCAGAGCGTTTAGTCTCAGTTGGTTTATTCTCAATTTGTTTAGTCTCATGCCGTTTAGTCTCAGTCTGTTTCGTCTCAGGCCGTTAGTCTCAGTTTGTTCAGTCTCAGTTTGATAACTCTCAGGCCGTTTAGTCTCAGACCGTTTAATCTCAGTCCGTTTAGTCGCAGACCATTTATTCTCAGTTTGTTTAGTCTCAGACTGTTAATTCTCAGTCCGTTTAGTCTCAGATCGTTTAGTCTCAGACCATTTAGTCTCAGTCCGTTTAGTCTCGGTTTGTTTAGTCTCAGGCTGTTTAGTCTCAGGTCGTTTAGTCTCAAGCCATTTAGTCTCAGGCCATTTAGTCTCAGACCGTTTAGTCTCAGGCCGTTTACTCTCAGTCCGTTTAGTCTCAGGCCGTTTAGTCTCAGGCCATTTAGTCTCAAACCGTTCAGTCTCAGACCGTTTAGTCTCAGGTCATTTAGTCTCAGACCGTTTAGTCTCAGACCGTTTAGTCTCAGTTTGTTTAGTCTCAGGCCATTTAGTTTCAGGCCGTTTAGTCTCAGGCCGTTTACTCTCAGTCCGTTTAGTCTCAGGCCGTTTAGTCTCAGGCCATTTAGTCTCAAACCGTTTAGTCTCAGACCGTTTAGTCTCAGGCCGTTTAGTCTCAGGCCGTTTAGTCTCAGACTGTTTAGTCTCAGGCCATTTAGTTTCAGGCCGTTTAGTCTCAGGCCGTTTAGTCTCAGACCGTTTAATCTCAGTCCGTTTAGTCGCAGACCATTTATTCTCAGTTTGTTTAGTCTCAGACTGTTAATTCTCAGTCCGTTTAGTCTCTGATCGTTTAGTCTCAGACCATTTAGTCTCAGTCCGTATAGTCTCGGTTTGTTTAGTCTCAGGCTGTTTAGTCTCAGGTCGTTTAGTCTCAAGCCATTTAGTCTCAGGCCGTTTAGTCTCAGACCGTTTAGTCTCAGGCCGTTTAGTCTCAGTCCGTTTAGTCTCAGGCCGTTTAGTCTCAGGCCATTTAGTCTCAGACCGTTTAGTCTCAGACCGTTTAGTCTCAGGTCATTTAGTCTCAGACCGTCTAGTCTCAGACTGTTTAGTCTCAGGCCATTTAGTTTCAGGCCATTTATTCTCAGGCCATTTAGTCTCAGACCGTTTAGTCTCAGGCCGTTTAGTCTCAGTCCGTTTAGTCTCAGGCCGTTTAGTCTCAGGCCATTTAGTCTCAGACCGTTTAGTCTAGACCGTTTAGTCTCAGGTCATTAAGTCTCAGACCGTTTAGTCTCAGACCGTTTAGTCTCAGTTTGTTTAGTCTCAGTCCGTTTTGTCTCAGGCCGTTAGTCTCAGTTTGTTTAATCTCAGTTTGATAACTCTCAGGCCGTTTAGTCTCAGACTGTTTAATCTCAGTCCGTTTAGTCGCAGACCATTTATTCTCAGTTTGTTTAGTCTCAGACTGTTAATTCTCAGTCCGTTTAGTCTCAGATCGTTTAGTCTCAGACCATTTAGTCTCAGTCCGTTTAGTCTCGGTTTGTTTAGTCTCAGGCTGTTTAGTCTCAGGTCGTTAAGTCTCAAGCCATTTAGTCTCAGGCTGTTTAGTTTCAGACCGTTTAGTCCAGGCCGTTTACTCTCAGTCCGTTTAGTCTCAGGCCGTTTAGTCTCAGGCCATTTAGTCTCAGACCGTTTAGTCTCAGACCGTTTAGTCTCAGGTCATTTAGTCTCAGACCGTTTAGTCCTAGACCGTTTAGTCTCAGGCCGTTTAGTCTCAGTCCGTTTAGTCTCAGACCGTTTAGTCTCAGTCCTTTTAGTCTCAGGTAGTTTAGTCTCAGACTGTTTAGTCTCAGTCCGTTTAGTCTCAGACCGTTTAGTCTCAGTCCGTTTAGTCTCAGGTAGTTTAGTCTCAGAGCGTTTAGTCTCAGGCCGTTTAGTCTCAGGCCATTTGGTCTCAGTCCGTTCAGTCTCAGTCCGTTTAGTCTCAGGTAGTTTAGTCTCAGAGCGTTTAGTCACAGGCCGTTTAGTCTCAGGTCATTTAGTCTCAGGCCGTTTAATCTCAGGTCGTTTAGTCTCAGAGCGTTTAGTCTCAGTTTGTTTATTCTCAATTTGTTTAGTCTCATGCCGTTTAGTCTCAGTCCGTTTCGTCTCAGGCCGTTAGTCTCAGTTTGTTTAGTCTCAGTTTGATAACTCTCAGGCCGTTTAGTCTCAGACCGTTTAATCTCAGTCCGTTTAGTCGCAGACCATTTATTCTCAGTTTGTTTAGTCTCAGACAGTTAATTCTCAGTCCGTTTAGTCTCAGATCGTTTAGTCTCAGACCATTTAGTCTCAGTCCGTTTAGCCTCGGATTGTTTAGTCTCAGGCTGTTTAGTCTCAGGTCGTTTAGTCTCAAGCCATTTAGTCTCAGGCCGTTTAGTCTCAGAGCGTTTAGTCTCAGGCCGTTTAGTCTCAGGTCATTTAGTCTCAGGCCCTTTAGTCTCAGGTCGTTTAGTCTCAGAGCGTTTAGTCTCAGGCCGTTTATTCTCAATTTGTTTAGTCTCATTCCGTTTAGTCTCAGTCCGTTTCGTCTCAGGCCGTTAGTCTCAGTTTGTTTAATCTCAGTTTGATAACTCTCAGGCCGTTTAGTCTCAGACTGTTTAATCTCAGTCCGTTTAGTCGCAGACCATTTATTCTCAGTTTGTTTAGTCTCAGACTGTTAATTCTCAGTCCGTTTAGTCTCAGATCGTTTAGTCTCAGACCATTTAGTCTCAGTCCGTTTAGTCTCGGTTTGTTTAGTCTCAGGCTGTTTAGTCTCAGGTCGTTAAGTCTCAAGCCATTTAGTCTCAGGCTGTTTAGTTTCAGACCGTTTAGTCCAGGCCGTTTACTCTCAGTCCGTTTAGTCTCAGGCCGTTTAGTCTCAGGCCATTTAGTCTCAGACCGTTTAGTCTCAGACCGTTTAGTCTCAGGTCATTTAGTCTCAGACCGTTTAGTCCTAGACCGTTTAGTCTCAGGCCGTTTAGTCTCAGTCCGTTTAGTCTCAGACCGTTTAGTCTCAGTCCTTTTAGTCTCAGGTAGTTTAGTCTCAGACTGTTTAGTCTCAGTCCGTTTAGTCTCAGACCGTTTAGTCTCAGTCCGTTTAGTCTCAGGTAGTTTAGTCTCAGAGCGTTTAGTCTCAGGCCGTTTAGTCTCAGGCCATTTGGTCTCAGTCCGTTCAGTCTCAGTCCGTTTAGTCTCAGGTAGTTTAGTCTCAGAGCGTTTAGTCACAGGCCGTTTAGTCTCAGGTCATTTAGTCTCAGGCCGTTTAATCTCAGGTCGTTTAGTCTCAGAGCGTTTAGTCTCAGTTTGTTTATTCTCAATTTGTTTAGTCTCATGCCGTTTAGTCTCAGTCCGTTTCGTCTCAGGCCGTTAGTCTCAGTTTGTTTAGTCTCAGTTTGATAACTCTCAGGCCGTTTAGTCTCAGACCGTTTAATCTCAGTCCGTTTAGTCGCAGACCATTTATTCTCAGTTTGTTTAGTCTCAGACAGTTAATTCTCAGTCCGTTTAGTCTCAGATCGTTTAGTCTCAGACCATTTAGTCTCAGTCCGTTTAGCCTCGGATTGTTTAGTCTCAGGCTGTTTAGTCTCAGGTCGTTTAGTCTCAAGCCATTTAGTCTCAGGCCGTTTAGTCTCAGAGCGTTTAGTCTCAGGCCGTTTAGTCTCAGGTCATTTAGTCTCAGGCCCTTTAGTCTCAGGTCGTTTAGTCTCAGAGCGTTTAGTCTCAGGCCGTTTATTCTCAATTTGTTTAGTCTCATTCCGTTTAGTCTCAGTCCGTTTCGTCTCAGGCCGTTAATCTCAGTTTGTTTAGTCTCAGTTTGATAACTCTCAGGCCGTTTAGTCTCAGACCGTTTAATCTCAGTCCGTTTAGTCGCAGACCATTTATTCTCAGTTTGTTTAGTCTCAGACTGTTAATTCTCAGTCCGTTTAGTCTCAGATCGTTTAGTCTCAGACCATTTAGTCTCAGTCCGTTTAGTCTCGGTTTGTTTAGTCTCAGGCTGTTTAGTCTCAGTTCGTTTAGTCTCAAGCCATTTAGTCTCAGGCCGTTTAGACTCAGACCATTTAGTCTCAGGCCGTTTACTCTCAGTCCGTTTAGTCTCAGGCCGTTTAGTCTCCGGCTATTTAGTCTCAGACCGTTTAGTCTCAGACCGTTTAGTCTCAGGTCATTTAGTCTCAGACCGTTTAGTCTCAGACCGTTTAGTCTCAGTTTGTTTAGTCTCAGACCGTTTAATCTCAGGCCGGTGAGTCTCAGACCATTTAGTCTCAGACCGTTTAGTCTCAGACCGTTTAGTCTCAGTTTGTGTAGTCTCAGGTCATTTAGTCTCAATCCGTTTAGTCTCAGGCCATTTAGTCTCAGGCCGTTTAGTCTCAGGCCGTTTAGTCTCAGTCCCTTCAGTCTCAGTCCGTTTAGTCTCAGGTAGTTTAGTCTCAGAGCGTTTAGTCTCAGGCCGTTTAGTCTCAGGTCATTTAGTCTCAAGCCATTTAGTCTCAGGCCGTTTAGTCTCAGTCCATTTCATCTCAGGCCGTTAGTCTCAGTTTGTTTAATCTCAGTTTGATAACTCTCAGGCCGTTTAGTCTCAGACTGTTTAATCTCAGTCCGTTTAGTCGCAGACCATTTATTCTCAGTTTGTTTAGTCTCAGACTGTTAATTCTCAGTCCGTTTAGTCTCAGATCGTTTAGTCTCAGACCATTTAGTCTCAGTCCGTTTAGTCTCGGTTTGTTTAGTCTCAGGCTGTTTAGTCTCAGGTCGTTTAGTCTCAAGCCATTTAGTCTCAGGCTGTTTAGTCTCAGACCGTTTAGTCTCAGGCCGTTTACTCTCAGTCCGTTTAGTCTCAGGCCGTTTAGTCTCAGGCCATTTAGTCTCAGACCGTTTAGTCTCAGACCGTTTAGTCTCAGGTCATTTAGTCTCAGACCGTTTAGTCTCAGACCGTTTAGTCTCAGGCCGTTTAGTCTCAGTCCGTTTAGTCTCAGACCGTTTAGTCTCAGTCCTTTTAGTCTCAGGTAGTTTAGTCTCAGACCGTTTAGTCTCAGTCCGTTTAGTCTCAGACCGTTTAGTCTCAGTCCGTTTAGTCTCAGGTAGTTTAGTCTCAGAGCGTTTAGTCTCAGGCCGTTTAGTCTCAGGCCATTTGGTCTCAGTCCGTTCAGTCTCAGTCCGTTTAGTCTCAGGTAGTTTAGTCTCAGAGCGTTTAGTCTCAGGCCGTTTCGTCTCAGGTCATTTAGTCTCAGGCCGTTTAATCTCAGGTCGTTTAGTCTCAGAGCGTTTAGTCTCAGTTTGTTTATTCTCAATTTGTTTAGTCTCATGCCGTTTAGTCTCAGTCCGTTTCGTCTCAGGCCGTTAGTCTCAGTTTGTTTAGTCTCAGTTTGATAACTCTCAGGCCGTTTAGTCTCAGACCGTTTAATCTCAGTCCGTTTAGTCGCAGACCATTTATTCTCAGTTTGTTTAGTCTCAGACTGTTAATTCTCAGTCCGTTTAGTCTCAGATCGTTTAGTCTCAGACCATTTAGTCTCAGTCCGTTTAGTCTCGGTTTGTTTAGTCTCAGGCTGTTTAGTCTCAGGTCGTTTAGTCTCAAGCCGTTTAGTCTCAGGCCGTTTAGTCTCAGACCGTTTAGTCTCAGGCCGTTTAGTCTCAGGCTGTTTAGTCTCGGGCAGTTTAGTCTCAGTCCATTTAGTCTCAGTTCGTTTAGTCTCAGACCGTTTAGTCTCAGGCCGTTTAGTCTCAGGCTGCTTAGTCTCAGGGCGTTTAGTCCCAGCCCGTTTAGTGTCAGACCGTTTAGTGTCAGTCCGTTCAGTCTCGGTTTGTTTAGTCTCAGGCCATTTAGTCTCAGACCGTTTAGTCTCAGACCGTTTAGTCTCAGGTCATTTAGTCTCAGACCGTTTAGTCTCAGACCGTTTAGTCTCAGTTTGTTTAGTCTCAGACCGTTTAGTCTCAGACCGTTTAATCTCAGGCCGTTGAGTCTCAGACCATTTAGTCTCAGACCATTTAGTCTCAGACCGTTTAGTCTCAGTTTGTTTAGTCTCAGGTCATTTAGTCTCAATCCGTTTAGGCTCAGACCGTTTAGTCTCAGTCTGTTTAGTCTCAGTTTGTTTAGTCTCAGTCCGTTTAGTCTCAAGCCGTTTAGTCTCAGACTGTTTAGTCTCAGGCTGTTTAGTTTCAAGCCGTTTAGTCTCAGGCCGTTTAGTCTCAGACCGTTTAGTCTCAGACCGTTTACTCTCAGTCCGTTTAGTCTCAGGCCGTTTAGTCGCAGGCCATTTAGTCTCAGACAGTTTAGTCTAGACCGTTTAGTCTCAGGTCATTTAGTCTCAGACCGTTTAGTCTCAGACCGTTTAGTCTCAGTTTGTTTAGTCTCAGACCGTTTAGTCTCAGACCGTTTAATCTCAGGCCGTTGAGTCTCAGACCATTTAGTCTCAGACCGTTTAGTCTCAGACCGTTTAGTCTCAGTTTGTTTAGTCTCAGGTCATTTAGTCTCAATCCGTTTAGTTTCAGACCGTTTAGTCTCAGTCTGTTTAGTCTCAGTTTGTTTAGTCTCAGTCCGTTTAGTCTCAGGCCATTTAGTCTCAGACTGTTTAGTCTCAGGCCATTTAGTTTCAGGCCGTTTAGTCTCAGGCCGTTTAGTCTCAGTTTGTTTAGTCTCAGACCGTTTAGTCTAAGACCGTTTAGTCTCAGTATGTTTAGTCTCAGTCCGTTCAGTCTCAGTCCGTTTAGTCTCAGGCCATTTAGTCTCAGACCATTTCGTCTCCGGCCATTTAGTCTCAAACCGTTTAGTCTCAGGCCATTTATTCTCAGACCATTTAGTCTCAGACCGTTTAGTCTCAGCCCATTTAGTCTCAGGCCGTTTAGTCTCAGACCATTTATCTCAGACCATTTAGTCTCAGACTGCTTAGTCTCAGACCGTTTAGTCCCAGACCATTTAGTCTCAGAGCGTTTAGTCTCAGAGCGTTTAGTCTCAGGCCGTTTAGTATCAGACCATTTAGTCTCAGTTTGTTTAGTCTCAGGCCATTTAGTCTCAGGCCCTTTAGTCTCAGACCATTTAATCTCAGACCGTTTAGATTCAGACCGTTTCGTCTCAGTTTGTTTAGTCTCAGTTCGTTTAGTCTCAGTCCGTTTATTCTCACACCGTTTAGTCTCAGTCCGTTTAGTCTCAGACCGTTTAGTCTCAGACCATTTAGTCTCAGTTTGTTTAGTCTCAGACCGTTTAGTCTCAGACCGTTTAATCTCAGGCCGGAGAGTCTCAGACCATTTAGTCTCAGACCGTTTAGTCTCAGTTTGTTTAGTCTCAGATCTTTTAGTCTCAATCTGTTTAGTCTCAGGCCGTTTAGTCTCAGGCCGTTTAGTCTCAGGCCGTTTAGTCTCAGTCCCTTCAGTCTCAGTCCGTTTAGTCTCAGGTAGTTTAGTCTCAGAGCGTTTAGTCTCAGGCCGTTTAGTCTCAGGTCATTTAGTCTCAAGCCATATAGTCTCAGGCCGTTTAGTCTCAGTCCGTTTCGTCTCAGGCCGTTAGTCTCAGTTTGTTTAATCTCAGTTTGATAACTCTCAGTCCGTTTAGTCTCAGACCGTTTAATCTCAGTCCGTTTAGTCGCAGACCATTTATTCTCAGTTTGTTTAGTCTCAGACTGTTAATTCTCAGTCCGTTTAGTCTCAGATCGTTTAGTCTCAGACCATTTAGTCTCAGTCCGTTTAGTCTCGGTTTGTTTAGTCTCAGGCTGTTTAGTCTCAGGTCGTTTAGTCTCAAGCCATTTAATCTCAGGCTGTTTAGTCTCAGACCGTTTAGTCTCAGGCCGTTTACTCTCAGTCGGTTTAGTCTCAGGCCGTTTAGTCTCAGGCCATTTAGTCTCAGACCGTTTAGTCTCAGACCGTTTAGTCTCAGGTCATTTAGTCTCAGACCGTTTAGTCTCAGACCGTTTAGTCTCAGTTTGTTTAGTCTCAGACCGTTTAGTCTCAGACCGTTTAATCTCAGGCCGTTGAGTCTCAGACCATTTAGTCTCAGACCGTTTAGTCTCAGACCGTTTAGTCTCAGTTTGTTTAGTCTCAGGTCATTTAGTCTCAATCCGTTTAGGCTCAGACCGTTTAGTCTCAGTCTGTTTAGTCTCAGTTTGTTTAGTCTCAGTCCGTTTAGTCTCAAGCCGTTTAGTCTCAGACTGTTTAGTCTCAGGCTGTTTAGTTTCAAGCCGTTTAGTCTCAGGCCGTTTAGTCTCAGACCGTTTAGTCTCAGACCGTTTAGTCTCAGTCCGTTTAGTCTCAGGCCGTTTAGTCTCAGGCCATTTAGTCTCAGACCGTTTAGTCTAGACCTTTTAGTCTCAGGTCATTTAGTCTCAGACCGTTTAGTCTCAGACCGTTTAGTCTCAGTTTGTTTAGTCTCAGACCGTTTAGTCTCAGACCGTTTAATCTCAGGCCGTTGAGTCTCAGACCATTTAGTCTCAGACCGTTTAGTCTCAGACCGTTTAGTCTCAGTTTGTTTAGTCTCAGGTCATTTAGTCTCAATCCGTTTAGTTTCAGACCGTTTAGTCTCAGTCTGTTTAGTCTCAGTTTGTTTAGTCTCAGTCCGTTTAGTCTCAGGCCATTTAGTCTCAGACTGTTTAGTCTCAGGCCATTTAGTTTCAGGCCGTTTAGTCTCAGGCCGTTTAGTCTCAGTTTGTTTAGTCTCAGACCGTTTAGTCTAAGACCGTTTAGTCTCAGTATGTTTAGTCTCAGTCCGTTCAGTCTCAGTCCGTTTAGTCTCAGGCCATTTAGTCTCAGACCATTTCGTCTCCGGCCATTTAGTCTCAAACCGTTTAGTCTCAGGCCATTTATTCTCAGACCATTTAGTCTCAGACCGTTTAGTCTCAGCCCATTTAGTCTCAGGCCGTTTAGTCTCAGACCATTTATCTCAGACCATTTAGTCTCAGACTGCTTAGTCTCAGACCGTTTAGTCCCAGACCATTTAGTCTCAGAGCGTTTAGTCTCAGAGCGTTTAGTCTCAGGCCGTTTAGTATCAGACCATTTAGTCTCAGTTTGTTTAGTCTCAGGCCATTTAGTCTCAGGCCCTTTAGTCTCAGACCATTTAATCTCAGACCGTTTAGATTCAGACCGTTTCGTCTCAGTTTGTTTAGTCTCAGTCCGTTTAGTCTCAGTCCGTTTATTCTCACACCGTTTAGTCTCAGTCCATTTAGTCTCAGACCGTTTAGTCTCAGACCATTTAGTCTCAGTTTGTTTAGTCTCAGACCATTTAGTCTCAGGCCGTTTAGTCTCAGGTCGTTTAGTCTCAAGCCATTTAGTCTCAGGCCGTTTAGTCTCAGACCGTTTAGTCTCAGTTTGTTTAGTCTCAGGCCGTTTAGTCTCAGGCCGTTTAGTCTCAGGTAGATTAGTCTCAGAGCGTTTAGTTTCAGGCCGTTTAGTCTCAGGCCGTTTAGTCTCAGGTCGTTTAGTCTCAGTCCGTTTAGTCTCAGGCCGTTTAGTCTCAGTCCGTTTAGTCTCAGGTAGTTTAGTCTCAGAGCATTTAGTCTCAGGCCGTTTAGTCTCAGGCCGTTTAGTCTTAGTCCGTTTAGTCTCAGACCATTTATTCTCAGAGTATTTAGTCTCAGACCGTTTAGTCTCTGTCAACTTAGTCTCAGACCCTTTAGTCTTAGGCCAATACTCTCAGACCGTTTAGTGTCAGGCCATTTAGTCTCAGTCCATTTAGTCTCAGGCCGTTTAGTCTCAGTCCATTTAGTCTCAGTCCATTTAGTCTCAGGCCGTTTAGTCTCAGGCCGTTTAGTCTCAGTCCATTTAGTCTCAGACCGTTTAGTCTCAGGCCGTTTAGTCTCAGTCCATTTAGTCCCAGACGGTTTAGTCTCATTCCATTTAGTCTCAGACCGTTTAGTCTCAGACCATTTAGTCTCAGTCTGTTTAGTCTCAGGCCGTTTAGTCTCAGGCCATTTAGTCTCACGCCATGTAGTCTCAGGCCGTTTAGTCACAGTTTGTTTAGTCTCAGTCTGTTTAGTCTCAGTCCGCTTAGTCTCAGACCGTTTAGTCTCAGGCCGTTTAGTGTCAGTTGGTATAGTCTCAGGTCGTTTAGTCTCAGGCCGTTTAGTCTCAGACCATTTAGTCTCAGTTTGTTTAGTCTCAGACCGTTTAGTCACAGGCCATTTAGTCTCAGGTCGTTTAGTCACAAGCCATTTAGTCTCAGGCCCTTTAGTCTCAGACCGTTTAGTCTCAGTTTGTTTAGTCTCAGGTCCTTTAGTCTCAGTCCGTTTAGTCTCAGACCGTTTAGTCTCAGGCCGTTTAGTCTCAGGCCGTTTAGTCTTAGACCGTTTAGTCTCAGACCGTTTAATCTCAGTTTGTTTAGTCTCAGGCCGTTTAGTCTCAGACCGTTTAGTCTCAGACTGTTTAGTCTCAGTTTGTTTAGTCTCAGGCCGTTTAGTCTCAGACCGTTTAGTCTCAGACCATTTAGTCTCAGGCCGTTTAGTCTCAGGCCTTATCGTCTCAGACCATTTAGTCTCAGACTGTTTAGTCTCTGTTTGTTTAGTCTCAGGCCGTTTAGTCTCAGACCGTTTAGTCTCAGACCGTTTAGTCTCAGGCCGTTTAGTCTCAAGCCATTTAGTCTCAGGCCGTTTAGTCTCAGACTGTTTAGTCTCAGACTGTTTAATCTCAGGCCGTTTAGTCTGAGACCGTTAGGTCTCAGACCCTTTAGTCTCAGACCGTTTAGTCTCAGTATGTTTAGTCTCAGTCCGTTTAGTCTCAGACTGTTTAGTCTCAAGCCATTTAGTATCAGGCCGGTTAGTCTCAGGCTGTTTAGTCTCAGGCCGTTTAGTCTCAGACCGTTTAGTCTCAGACCATTTAGTCTCAGTTTGTTTAGTCTCAGACCGTTTAGTCTCAGGCCATTTAGTCTCAGGTCGTTTAGTCTCACACCGTTTAGTCTCAGGCCGTTCAGTCAAAGACCATTTAGTCACATACAGTGTAGTCTCAGGCCGTTTAGTCTCAGACCGTTTAGTCTCAGGCCATTTAGTCTCAGGTCGTTTAGTCTCAGACCGTTTAGTCTCAGACCGTTTAGTCTCAGGCCGTTTAGTCTCAGACCGTTTAATCTCAGACAGTTTAGTCTCAGTTTGTTTGGTCTCAGACCGGTTAGTCTCAGTCCGTTTAGTCTCAGTCCGTTTAGTCTCAGACCGTTTAGTCTCAGACAGTTTAGTCTCAGTCCGTTTAGTCTCAGACCATTTAGTCTCAGACCGTTTAGTCTCAGGCCATTTAGTCTCAGTCCGTTTAGTCTCAGACCATTTATTTTCAGTTTGTTTAGTCTCAGACCGTTTAGTCTCAGACCATTTAGTCTCAGACTGTTAATTCTCAGTCCGTTCAGTCTCAGACCGTTTAGTCTCAGTCCGTTTAGTCTCAGTCCGTTTAGTCTCAGACCATTTAGTCTCAGGTAGATTAGTCTCAGAGCGTTTAGTCTCAGGCCGTTAAGTCTCAGGCCGTTTAGTCGCAGTCCGTTTAGTCTCAGACCGTTTAGTCTCAGTCCGTTCAGTCTCAGGTAGTTTAGTCTGAGTCCATTTAGTCTCAGACCGTTTAGTCTCAGACCATTTAGTCTCAGTATGTTTAGTCTCAGACCATTTAGTCTCAGGCCATTTAGTCTCAGGTCGTTTAGTCTCAAGCCATTTAGTCTCAGGCCGTTTAGTCTCAGGCCGTTTAGTCTCAGGCCGTTTAGTCTCAGTCCGTTCAGTCTCAGACCGTTTAGTCTCAGTCCTTTTAGTCTCAGGTAGTTTAGTCTCAGACCATTTAGTCTCAGTCCGTTTAGTCTCAGACCGTTTACTCTCAGTCCGTTTAGTCTCAGGTAGTTTAGTCTCAGAGCGTTTAGTCTCAGGCCGCTTAGTCTCAGGCCGTTTAGTCTCAGTCCGTTCAGTCTCAGTCCGTTTAGTCTCAGGTAGTTTAGTCTCAGAGCATTTAGTCTCAGGCCGTTTAGTCTCATGTCATTTAGTCTCAGGCCGTTTAGTCTCAGGTCGTTTAGTCTCAGAGCGTTTAGTCTCAGTTTGTTTATTCTCAATTTGTTTAGTCTCATGCCGTTTAGTCTCAGTCCGTTTCGTCTCAGGCCGTTAGTCTCAGTTTGTTTAGTCTCAGTTTGATAACTCTCAGGCTGTTTAGTCTCAGACCATTTAATCTCAGTCCGTTTAGTCGCAGACCATTTATTCTCAGTTTGTTTAGTCTCAGACTGTTAATTCTCAGTCCGTTTAGTCTCAGATCGTTTAGTCTCAGACCATTTAGTCTCATTCCGTTTAGTCTCGGTTTGTTTAGTCTCAGGCTGTTTAGTCTCAGGTCGTTTAGTCTCAAGCCATTTAGTCTCAGGCCGTTTAGTCTCAGACCGTTTAGTCTCAGGCCGTTTACTCTCAGTCCGTTTAGTCTCAGGCCGTTTAGTCTCCGGCTATTTAGTCTCAGACCGTTTAGTCTCAGACCGTTTAGTCTCAGGTCATTTAGTCTCAGACCGTTTAGTCTCAGACCGTTTAGTCTCAGTTTGTTTAGTCTCAGACCGTTTAGTCTCAGACCGTTTAATCTCAGGCCGGTGAGTCTCAGACCATTTAGTCTCAGACCGTTTAGTCTCAGACAGTTTAGTCTCAGTTTGTTTAGTCTCAGGTCATTTAGTCTCAATCTGTTTAGTCTCAGGCCGTTTAGTCTCAGGCCGTTTAGTCTCAGGCCGTTTAGTCTCAGTCCCTTCAGTCTCAGTCCATTTAGTCTCAGTTAGTTTAGTCTCAGAGCGTTTAGTCTCAGGCCGTTTAGTCTCAGGTCATTTAGTCTCAAGCCATTTAGTCTCAGGCCGTTTAGTCTCAGTCCGTTTCGTCTCAGGCCGTTAGTCTCAGTTTGTTTAATCTCAGTTTGATAACTCTCAGGCCGTTTAGTCTCAGACCGTTTAATCTCAGTCCGTTTAGTCGCAGACCATTTATTCTCAGTTTGTTTAGTCTCAGACTGTTAATTCTCAGTCCGTTTAGTCTCAGATCGTTTAGTCTCAGACCATTTAGTCTCAGTCCGTTTAGTCTCGGTTTGTTTAGTCTCAGGCTGTTTAGTCTCAGGTCGTTTAGTCTCAAGCCATTTAATCTCAGGCTGTTTAGTCTCAGACCGTTTAGTCTCAGACCGTTTAGTCTCAGACCGTTTAGTCTCAGTTTGTTTAGTCTCAGACCGTTTAGTCTCAGACCGTTTAATCTCAGGCCGTTGAGTCTCAGACCATTTAGTCTCAGACCATTTAGTCTCAGACCGTTTAGTCTCAGTTTGTTTAGTCTCAGGTCATTTAGTCTCAATCCGTTTAGGCTCAGACCGTTTAGTCTCAGTCTGTTTAGTCTCAGTTTGTTTAGTCTCAGTCCGTTTAGTCTCAAGCCGTTTAGTCTCAGACTGTTTAGTCTCAGGCTGTTTAGTTTCAAGCCGTTTAGTCTCAGGCCGTTTAGTCTCAGACCGTTTAGTCTCAGACCGTTTAGTCTCAGTCCGTTTAGTCTCAGGCCGTTTAGTCTCAGGCCATTTAGTCTCAGACCGTTTAGTCTAGACAGTTTAGTCTCAGGTCATTTAGTCTCAGACCGTTTAGTCTCAGACCGTTTAGTCTCAGTTTGTTTAGTCTCAGACCGTTTAGTCTCAGACCGTTTAATCTCAGGCCGTTGAGTCTCAGACCATTTAGTCTCAGACCGTTTAGTCTCAGACCGTTTAGTCTCAGTTTGTTTAGTCTCAGACCATTTAGTCTCAGGCCGTTTAGTCTCAGGTCGTTTAGTCTCAAGCCATTTAGTCTCAGGCCGTTTAGTCTCAGACCGTTTAGTCTCAGTTTGTTTAGTCTCAGGCCGTTTAGTCTCAGGCCGTTTAGTCTCAGGTAGATTAGTCTCAGAGCGTTTAGTTTCAGGCCGTTTAGTCTCAGGCCGTTTAGTCTCAGGTCGTTTAGTCTCAGTCCGTTTAGTCTCAGGCCGTTTAGTCTCAGACTGTTTAGTCTCAGGCTGTTTAGTTTCAAGCCGTTTAGTCTCAGGCCGTTTAGTCTCAGACCGTTTAGTCTCAGACCGTTTAGTCTCAGTCCGTTTAGTCTCAGGCCGTTTAGTCTCAGGCCATTTAGTCTCAGACCGTTTAGTCTAGACCGTTTAGTCTCAGGTCATTTAGTCTCAGACCGTTTAGTCTCAGACCGTTTAGTCTCAGTTTGTTTAGTCTCAGACCGTTTAGTCTCAGACCGTTTAATCTCAGGCCATTGAGTCTCAGACCATTTAGTCTCAGACCGTTTAGTCTCAGACCGTTTAGTCTCAGTTTGTTTAGTCTCAGACCATTTAGTCTCAGGCCGTTTAGTCTCAGGTCGTTTAGTCTCAAGCCATTTAGTCTCAGGCCGTTTAGTCTCAGACCGTTTAGTCTCAGTTTGTTTAGTCTCAGGCCGTTTAGTCTCAGGCCGTTTAGTCTCAGGTAGATTAGTCTCAGAGCGTTTAGTTTCAGGCCGTTTAGTCTCAGGCCGTTTAGTCTCAGGTCGTTTAGTCTCAGTCCGTTTAGTCTCAGGCCGTTTAGTCTCAGTCCGTTTAGTCTCAGGTAGTTTAGTCTCAGAGCATTTAGTCTCAGGCCGTTTAGTCTCAGGCCGTTTAGTCTTAGTCCGTTTAGTCTCAGACCATTTATTCTCAGAGTATTTAGTCTCAGACCGTTTAGTCTCTGTCAACTTAGTCTCAGACCCTTTAGTCTTAGGCCAATAATCTCAGACCGTTTAGTGTCAGGCCATTTAGTCTCAGACCGTTTAGTCTCAGTTTGTTTAGTCTCAGTTCGTTTAGGCTCAGTCCGTTTAGTCTCAGACCGTTTAGTCTCAGGCCGTTTAGTCTCAGGCCGTTTAGTCTTAGACCGTTTAGTCTCAGACCGTTTAATCTCAGTTTGTTTAGTCTCAGGCCGTTTAGTCTCAGACCGTTTAGTCTCAGACTGTTTAGTCTCAGTTTGTTTAGTCTCAGGCCATTTAGTCTCAGACCGTTTAGTCTCAGACCATTTAGTCTCAGGCTGTTTAGTCTCAGGCCTTATCGTCTCAGACCGTTTAGTCTCAGACTGTTTAGTCTCTGTTTGTTTAGTCTCAGGCCGTTTAGTCTCAGACCGTTTAGTCTCAGACCGTTTAGTCTCAGGCCGTTTAGTCTCAAGCCATTTAGTCTCAGGCCGTTTAGTCTCAGACTGTTTAGTCTCAGACTGTTTAATCTCAGGCCGTTTAGTCTGAGACCATTAGGTCTCAGACCCTTTAGTCTCAGACCGTTTAGTCTCAGTATGTTTAGTCTCAGTCCGTTTAGTCTCAGACTGTTTAGTCTCAAGCCATTTAGTATCAGGCCGGTTAGTCTCAGGCTGTTTAGTCTCAGGCCGTTTAGTCTCAGGCCGTTTAGTCTCAGACCGTTTAGTCTCAGGCCGTTTACTCTCAGTCCGTTTAGTCTCAGGCCGTTTAGTCTCCGGCTATTTAGTCTCAGACCGTTTAGTCTCAGACCGTTTAGTCTCAGGTCATTTAGTCTCAGACCGTTTAGTCTCAGACCGTTTAGTCTCAGTTTGTTTAGTCTCAGACCGTTTAGTCTCAGACCGTTTAATCTCAGGCCGTTGAGTCTCAGACCATTTAGTCTCAGACCGTTTAGTCTCAGACAGTTTAGTCTCAGTTTGTTTAGTCTCAGGTCATTTAGTCTCAATCTGTTTAGTCTCAGGCCGTTTAGTCTCAGGCCGTTTAGTCTCAGGCCGTTTAGTCTCAGTCCCTTCAGTCTCAGTCCATTTAGTCTCAGGTAGTTTAGTCTCAGAGCGTTTAGTCTCAGGCCGTTTAGTCTCAGGTCATTTAGTCTCAAGCCATTTAGTCTCAGGCCGTTTAGTCTCAGTCCGTTTCGTCTCAGGCCGTTAGTCTCAGTTTGTTTAGTCTCAGTTTGATAACTCTCAGGCCGTTTAGTCTCAGACCGTTTAATCTCAGTCCGTTTAGTCGCAGACCATTTATTCTCAGTTTGTTTAGTCTCAGACTGTTAATTCTCAGTCCGTTTAGTCTCAGATCGTTTAGTCTCAGACCATTTAGTCTCAGTCCGTTTAGTCTCGGTTTGTTTAGTCTCAGGCTGTTTAGTCTCAGGTCGTTTAGTCTCAAGCCATTTAATCTCAGGCTGTTTAGTCTCAGACCGTTTAGTCTCAGACCGTTTAGTCTCAGACCGTTTAGTCTCAGTTTGTTTAGTCTCAGACCGTTTAGTCTCAGACCGTTTAATCTCAGGCCGTTGAGTCTCAGACCATTTAGTCTCAGACCATTTAGTCTCAGACCGTTTAGTCTCAGTTTGTTTAGTCTCAGGTCATTTAGTCTCAATCCGTTTAGGCTCAGACCGTTTAGTCTCAGTCTGTTTAGTCTCAGTTTGTTTAGTCTCAGTCCGTTTAGTCTCAAGCCGTTTAGTCTCAGACTGTTTAGTCTCAGGCTGTTTAGTTTCAAGCCGTTTAGTCTCAGGCCGTTTAGTCTCAGACCGTTTAGTCTCAGACCATTTAGTCTCAGTCCGTTTAGTCTCAGGCCGTTTAGTCTCAGGCCATTTAGTCTCAGACCGTTTAGTCTAGACAGTTTAGTCTCAGGTCATTTAGTCTCAGACCGTTTAGTCTCAGACCGTTTAGTCTCAGTTTGTTTAGTCTCAGACCGTTTAGTCTCAGACCGTTTAATCTCAGGCCGTTGAGTCTCAGACCATTTAGTCTCAGACCGTTTAGTCTCAGACCGTTTAGTCTCAGTTTGTTTAGTCTCAGACCATTTAGTCTCAGGCCGTTTAGTCTCAGGTCGTTTAGTCTCAAGCCATTTAGTCTCAGGCCGTTTAGTCTCAGACCGTTTAGTCTCAGTTTGTTTAGTCTCAGGCCGTTTAGTCTCAGGCCGTTTAGTCTCAGGTAGATTAGTCTCAGAGCGTTTAGTTTCAGGCCGTTTAGTCTCAGGCCGTTTAGTCTCAGGTCGTTTAGTCTCAGTCCGTTTAGTCTCAGGCCGTTTAGTCTCAGACTGTTTAGTCTCAGGCTGTTTAGTTTCAAGCCGTTTAGTCTCAGGCCGTTTAGTCTCAGACCGTTTAGTCTCAGACCGTTTAGTCTCAGTCCGTTTAGTCTCAGGCCGTTTAGTCTCAGGCCATTTAGTCTCAGACCGTTTAGTCTAGACCGTTTAGTCTCAGGTCATTTAGTCTCAGACCGTTTAGTCTCAGACCGTTTAGTCTCAGTTTGTTTAGTCTCAGACCGTTTAGTCTCAGACCGTTTAATCTCAGGCCATTGAGTCTCAGACCATTTAGTCTCAGACCGTTTAGTCTCAGACCGTTTAGTCTCAGTTTGTTTAGTCTCAGACCATTTAGTCTCAGGCCGTTTAGTCTCAGGTCGTTTAGTCTCAAGCCATTTAGTCTCAGGCCGTTTAGTCTCAGACCGTTTAGTCTCAGTTTGTTTAGTCTCAGGCCGTTTAGTCTCAGGCCGTTTAGTCTCAGGTAGATTAGTCTCAGAGCGTTTAGTTTCAGGCCGTTTAGTCTCAGGCCGTTTAGTCTCAGGTCGTTTAGTCTCAGTCCGTTTAGTCTCAGGCCGTTTAGTCTCAGTCCGTTTAGTCTCAGGTAGTTTAGTCTCAGAGCATTTAGTCTCAGGCCGTTTAGTCTCAGGCCGTTTAGTCTTAGTCCGTTTAGTCTCAGACCATTTATTCTCAGAGTATTTAGTCTCAGACCGTTTAGTCTCTGTCAACTTAGTCTCAGACCCTTTAGTCTTAGGCCAATAATCTCAGACCGTTTAGTGTCAGGCCATTTAGTCTCAGACCGTTTAGTCTCAGTTTGTTTAGTCTCAGTTCGTTTAGGCTCAGTCCGTTTAGTCTCAGACCGTTTAGTCTCAGGCCGTTTAGTCTCAGGCCGTTTAGTCTTAGACCGTTTAGTCTCAGACCGTTTAATCTCAGTTTGTTTAGTCTCAGGCCGTTTAGTCTCAGACCGTTTAGTCTCAGACTGTTTAGTCTCAGTTTGTTTAGTCTCAGGCCATTTAGTCTCAGACCGTTTAGTCTCAGACCATTTAGTCTCAGGCTGTTTAGTCTCAGGCCTTATCGTCTCAGACCGTTTAGTCTCAGACTGTTTAGTCTCTGTTTGTTTAGTCTCAGGCCGTTTAGTCTCAGACCGTTTAGTCTCAGACCGTTTAGTCTCAGGCCGTTTAGTCTCAAGCCATTTAGTCTCAGGCCGTTTAGTCTCAGACTGTTTAGTCTCAGACTGTTTAATCTCAGGCCGTTTAGTCTGAGACCATTAGGTCTCAGACCCTTTAGTCTCAGACCGTTTAGTCTCAGTATGTTTAGTCTCAGTCCGTTTAGTCTCAGACTGTTTAGTCTCAAGCCATTTAGTATCAGGCCGGTTAGTCTCAGGCTGTTTAGTCTCAGGCCGTTTAGTCTCAGACCGTTTAGTCTCAGACCATTTAGTCTCAGTTTGTTTAGTCTCAGACCGTTTAGTCTCAGGCCATTTAGTCTCAGGTCGTTTAGTCTCACACCGTTTAGTCTCAGGCCGTTCAGTCAAAGACCATTTAGTCACATACAGTGTAGTCTCAGGCCGTTTAGTATCAGACCATTTAGTCTCAGTTTGTTTAGTCTCAGGCCATTTAGTCTCAGGCCCTTTAGTCTCAGACCATTTAATCTCAGACCGTTTAGATTCAGACCGTTTCGTCTCAGTTTGTTTAGTCTCAGTCCGTTTAGTCTCAGTCCGTTTATTCTCACACCGTTTAGTCTCAGTCCGTTTAGTCTCAGACCGTTTAGTCTCAGACCATTTAGTCTCAGTTTGTTTAGTCTCAGACCGTTTAGTCTCAGACCGTTTAATCTCAGGCCGGTGAGTCTCAGACCATTTAGTCTCAGACCGTTTAGTCTCAGACCGTTTAGTCTCAGTTTGTTTAGTCTCAGGTCTTTTAGTCTCAATCTGTTTAGTCTCAGGCCGTTTAGTCTCAGGCCGTTTAGTCTCAGGCCGTTTAGTCTCAGTCCCTTCAGTCTCAGTCCGTTTAGTCTCAGGTAGTTTAGTCTCAGAGCGTTTAGTCTCAGGCCGTTTACTCTCAGGTCATTTAGTCTCAGACCGTTTAGTCTAGACCGTTTAGTCTAGGTCATTTAGTCTCAGACCGTTTAGTCTCAGACCGTTTAGTCTCAGTTTGTTTAGTCTCAGACCGTTTAGTCTCAGACCGTTTAATCTCAGGCCGTTGAGTCTCAGACCATTTAGTCTCAGACCGTTTAGTCTCAGACCGTTTAGTCTCAGTTTGTTTAGTCTCAGACCATTTAGTCTCAGGCCGTTTAGTCTCAGGTCGTTTAGTCTCAAGCCATTTAGTCTCAGGCCGTTTAGTCTCAGACCGTTTAGTCTCAGGCCGTTTAGTCTCAGGCCGTTTAGTCTCAGGCCGTTTAGTCTCAGGTAGATTAGTCTCAGAGCGTTTAGTTTCAGGCCGTTTAGTCTCAGGCCGTTTAGTCTCAGGTCGTTTAGTCTCAGTCCGTTTAGTCTCAGGCCGTTTAGTCTCAGTCCGTTTAGTCTCAGGTAGTTTAGTCTCAGAGCATTTAGTCTCAGGCCGTTTAGTCTCAGGCCGTTTAGTCTTAGTCCGTTTAGTCTCAGACCATTTATTCTCAGAGTATTTAGTCTCAGACCGTTTAGTCTCTGTCAACTTAGTCTCAGACCCTTTAGTCTTAGGCCAATAATCTCAGACCGTTTAGTGTCAGGCCATTTAGTCTCAGTCCATTTAGTCTCAGGCCGTTTAGTCTCAGTCCATTTAGTCTCAGTCCATTTAGTCTCAGGCCGTTTAGTCTCAGGCCGTTTAGTCTCAGTCCATTTAGTCTCAGACCGTTTAGTCTCAGGCCGTTTAGTCTCAGTCCATTTAGTCCCAGACGGTTTAGTCTCATTCCATTTAGTCTCAGACCGTTTAGTCTCAGACCATTTAGTCTCAGTCTGTTTAGTCTCAGGCCGTTTAGTCTCAGGCCATTTAGTCTCACGCCATGTAGTCTCAGGCCGTTTAGTCACAGTTTGTTTAGTCTCAGTCTGTTTAGTCTCAGTCCGCTTAGTCTCAGACCGTTTAGTCTCAGGCCGTTTAGTGTCAGTTGGTATAGTCTCAGGTCGTTTAGTCTCAGGCCGTTTAGTCTCAGACCATTTAGTCTCAGTTTGTTTAGTCTCAGACCGTTTAGTCACAGGCCATTTAGTCTCAGGTCGTTTAGTCACAAGCCATTTAGTCTCAGGCCCTTTAGTCTCAGACCGTTTAGTCTCAGTTTGTTTAGTCTCAGGTCCTTTAGTCTCAGTCCGTTTCGTCTCAGACCGTTTAGTCTCAGACCGTTTAGTCTCAGTCCGTTTAGTCTCAGGCCATTTAGTCTCAGGCCATTTAGTCTCAGACCGTTTAGTCTAGACAGTTTAGTCTCAGGTCATTTAGTCTCAGACCGTTTAGTCTCAGACCGTTTAGTCTCAGTTTGTTTAGTCTCAGACCGTTTAGTCTCAGACCGTTTAATCTCAGGCCGTTGAGTCTCAGACCATTTAGTCTCAGACCGTTTAGTCTCAGACCGTTTAGTCTCAGTTTGTTTAGTCTCAGACCATTTAGTCTCAGGCCGTTTAGTCTCAGGTCGTTTAGTCTCAAGCCATTTAGTCTCAGGCCGTTTAGTCTCAGACCGTTTAGTCTCAGTTTGTTTAGTCTCAGGCCGTTTAGTCTCAGGCCGTTTAGTCTCAGGTAGATTAGTCTCAGAGCGTTTAGTTTCAGGCCGTTTAGTCTCAGGCCGTTTAGTCTCAGGTCGTTTAGTCTCAGTCCGTTTAGTCTCAGGCCGTTTAGTCTCAGACTGTTTAGTCTCAGGCTGTTTAGTTTCAAGCCGTTTAGTCTCAGGCCGTTTAGTCTCAGACCGTTTAGTCTCAGACCGTTTAGTCTCAGTCCGTTTAGTCTCAGGCCGTTTAGTCTCAGGCCATTTAGTCTCAGACCGTTTAGTCTAGACCGTTTAGTCTCAGGTCATTTAGTCTCAGACCGTTTAGTCTCAGACCGTTTAGTCTCAGTTTGTTTAGTCTCAGACCGTTTAGTCTCAGACCGTTTAATCTCAGGCCGTTGAGTCTCAGACCATTTAGTCTCAGACCGTTTAGTCTCAGACCGTTTAGTCTCAGTTTGTTTAGTCTCAGACCATTTAGTCTCAGGCCGTTTAGTCTCAGGTCGTTTAGTCTCAAGCCATTTAGTCTCAGGCCGTTTAGTCTCAGACCGTTTAGTCTCAGTTTGTTTAGTCTCAGGCCGTTTAGTCTCAGGCCGTTTAGTCTCAGGTAGATTAGTCTCAGAGCGTTTAGTTTCAGGCCGTTTAGTCTCAGGCCGTTTAGTCTCAGGTCGTTTAGTCTCAGTCCGTTTAGTCTCAGGCCGTTTAGTCTCAGTCCGTTTAGTCTCAGGTAGTTTAGTCTCAGAGCATTTAGTCTCAGGCCGTTTAGTCTCAGGCCGTTTAGTCTTAGTCCGTTTAGTCTCAGACCATTTATTCTCAGAGTATTTAGTCTCAGACCGTTTAGTCTCTGTCAACTTAGTCTCAGACCCTTTAGTCTTAGGCCAATAATCTCAGACCGTTTAGTGTCAGGCCATTTAGTCTCAGACCGTTTAGTCTCAGTTTGTTTAGTCTCAGTTCGTTTAGGCTCAGTCCGTTTAGTCTCAGACCGTTTAGTCTCAGGCCGTTTAGTCTCAGGCCGTTTAGTCTTAGACCGTTTAGTCTCAGACCGTTTAATCTCAGTTTGTTTAGTCTCAGGCCGTTTAGTCTCAGACCGTTTAGTCTCAGACTGTTTAGTCTCAGTTTGTTTAGTCTCAGGCCATTTAGTCTCAGACCGTTTAGTCTCAGACCATTTAGTCTCAGGCTGTTTAGTCTCAGGCCTTATCGTCTCAGACCGTTTAGTCTCAGACTGTTTAGTCTCTGTTTGTTTAGTCTCAGGCCGTTTAGTCTCAGACCGTTTAGTCTCAGACCGTTTAGTCTCAGGCCGTTTAGTCTCAAGCCATTTAGTCTCAGGCCGTTTAGTCTCAGACTGTTTAGTCTCAGACTGTTTAATCTCAGGCCGTTTAGTCTGAGACCATTAGGTCTCAGACCCTTTAGTCTCAGACCGTTTAGTCTCAGTATGTTTAGTCTCAGTCCGTTTAGTCTCAGACTGTTTAGTCTCAAGCCATTTAGTATCAGGCCGGTTAGTCTCAGGCTGTTTAGTCTCAGGCCGTTTAGTCTCAGACCGTTTAGTCTCAGACCATTTAGTCTCAGTTTGTTTAGTCTCAGACCGTTTAGTCTCAGGCCATTTAGTCTCAGGTCGTTTAGTCTCACACCGTTTAGTCTCAGGCCGTTCAGTCAAAGACCATTTAGTCACATACAGTGTAGTCTCAGGCCGTTTAGTATCAGACCATTTAGTCTCAGTTTGTTTAGTCTCAGGCCATTTAGTCTCAGGCCCTTTAGTCTCAGACCATTTAATCTCAGACCGTTTAGATTCAGACCGTTTCGTCTCAGTTTGTTTAGTCTCAGTCCGTTTAGTCTCAGTCCGTTTATTCTCACACCGTTTAGTCTCAGTCCGTTTAGTCTCAGACCGTTTAGTCTCAGACCATTTAGTCTCAGTTTGTTTAGTCTCAGACCGTTTAGTCTCAGACCGTTTAATCTCAGGCCGGTGAGTCTCAGACCATTTAGTCTCAGACCGTTTAGTCTCAGACCGTTTAGTCTCAGTTTGTTTAGTCTCAGTTCTTTTAGTCTCAATCTGTTTAGTCTCAGGCCGTTTAGTCTCAGGCCGTTTAGTCTCAGGCCGTTTAGTCTCAGTCCCTTCAGTCTCAGTCCGTTTAGTCTCAGGTAGTTTAGTCTCAGAGCGTTTAGTCTCAGGCCGTTTAGTCTCAGGTCATTTAGTCTCAGACCGTTTAGTCTAGACCGTTTAGTCTCAGGTCATTTAGTCTCAGACCGTTTAGTCTCAGACCGTTTAGTCTCAGTTTGTTTAGTCTCAGACCGTTTAGTCTCAGACCGTTTAATCTCAGGCCGTTGAGTCTCAGACCATTTAGTCTCAGACCGTTTAGTCTCAGACCGTTTAGTCTCAGTTTGTTTAGTCTCAGACCATTTAGTCTCAGGCCGTTTAGTCTCAGGTCGTTTAGTCTCAAGCCATTTAGTCTCAGGCCGTTTAGTCTCAGACGGTTTAGTCTCAGGCCGTTTAGTCTCAGGCCGTTTAGTCTCAGGCCGTTTAGTCTCAGGTAGATTAGTCTCAGAGCGTTTAGTTTCAGGCCGTTTAGTCTCAGGCCGTTTAGTCTCAGGTCGTTTAGTCTCAGTCCGTTTAGTCTCAGGCCGTTTAGTCTCAGTCCGTTTAGTCTCAGTTAGTTTAGTCTCAGAGCATTTAGTCTCAGGCCGTTTAGTCTCAGGCCGTTTAGTCTTAGTCCGTTTAGTCTCAGACCATTTATTCTCAGAGTATTTAGTCTCAGACCGTTTAGTCTCTGTCAACTTAGTCTCAGACCCTTTAGTCTTAGGCCAATAATCTCAGACCGTTTAGTGTCAGGCCATTTAGTCTCAGTCCATTTAGTCTCAGGCCGTTTAGTCTCAGTCCATTTAGTCTCAGTCCATTTAGTCTCAGGCCGTTTAGTCTCAGGCCGTTTAGTCTCAGTCCATTTAGTCTCAGACCGTTTAGTCTCAGGCCGTTTAGTCTCAGTCCATTTAGTCCCAGACGGTTTAGTCTCATTCCATTTAGTCTCAGACCGTTTAGTCTCAGACCATTTAGTCTCAGTCTGTTTAGTCTCAGGCCGTTTAGTCTCAGGCCATTTAGTCTCACGCCATGTAGCCTCAGGCCGTTTAGTCACAGTTTGTTTAGTCTCAGTCTGTTTAGTCTCAGTCCGCTTAGTCTCAGACCGTTTAGTCTCAGGCCGTTTAGTGTCAGTTGGTATAGTCTCAGGTCGTTTAGTCTCAGGCCGTTTAGTCTCAGACCATTTAGTCTCAGTTTGTTTAGTCTCAGACCGTTTAGTCACAGGCCATTTAGTCTCAGGTCGTTTAGTCACAAGCCATTTAGTCTCAGGCCCTTTAGTCTCAGACCGTTTAGTCTCAGTTTGTTTAGTCTCAGGTCCTTTAGTCTCAGTCCGTTTAGTCTCAGACCGTTTAGTCTCAGGCCGTTTAGTCTCAGGTCGTTTAGTCTCAAGCCATTTAGTCTCAGGCCGTTTAGTCTCAGACCGTTTAGTCTCAGGCCGTTTAGTCTCAGGCCGTTTAGTCTCAGGCCGTTTAGTCTCAGGTAGATTAGTCTCAGAGCGTTTAGTTTCAGGCCGTTTAGTCTCAGGCCGTTTAGTCTCAGGTCGTTTAGTCTCAGTCCGTTTAGTCTCAGGCCGTTTAGTCTCAGTCCGTTTAGTCTCAGGTAGTTTAGTCTCAGAGCATTTAGTCTCAGGCCGTTTAGTCTCAGGCCGTTTAGTCTTAGTCCGTTTAGTCTCAGACCATTTATTCTCAGAGTATTTAGTCTCAGACCGTTTAGTCTCTGTCAACTTAGTCTCAGACCCTTTAGTCTTAGGCCAATAATCTCAGACCGTTTAGTGTCAGGCCATTTAGTCTCAGTCCATTTAGTCTCAGGCCGTTTAGTCTCAGTCCATTTAGTCTCAGTCCATTTAGTCTCAGGCCGTTTAGTCTCAGGCCGTTTAGTCTCAGTCCATTTAGTCTCAGACCGTTTAGTCTCAGGCCGTTTAGTCTCAGTCCATTTAGTCCCAGACGGTTTAGTCTCATTCCATTTAGTCTCAGACCGTTTAGTCTCAGACCATTTAGTCTCAGTCTGTTTAGTCTCAGGCCGTTTAGTCTCAGGCCATTTAGTCTCACGCCATGTAGTCTCAGGCCGTTTAGTCACAGTTTGTTTAGTCTCAGTCTGTTTAGTCTCAGTCCGCTTAGTCTCAGACCGTTTAGTCTCAGGCCGTTTAGTGTCAGTTGGTATAGTCTCAGGTCGTTTAGTCTCAGGCCGTTTAGTCTCAGACCATTTAGTCTCAGTTTGTTTAGTCTCAGACCGTTTAGTCACAGGCCATTTAGTCTCAGGTCGTTTAGTCACAAGCCATTTAGTCTCAGGCCCTTTAGTCTCAGACCGTTTAGTCTCAGTTTGTTTAGTCTCAGGTCCTTTAGTCTCAGTCCGTTTCGTCTCAGACCGTTTAGTCTCAGACCGTTTAGTCTCAGTCCGTTTAGTCTCAGGCCATTTAGTCTCAGGCCATTTAGTCTCAGACCGTTTAGTCTAGACAGTTTAGTCTCAGGTCATTTAGTCTCAGACCGTTTAGTCTCAGACCGTTTAGTCTCAGTTTGTTTAGTCTCAGACCGTTTAGTCTCAGACCGTTTAATCTCAGGCCGTTGAGTCTCAGACCATTTAGTCTCAGACCGTTTAGTCTCAGACCGTTTAGTCTCAGTTTGTTTAGTCTCAGACCATTTAGTCTCAGGCCGTTTAGTCTCAGGTCGTTTAGTCTCAAGCCATTTAGTCTCAGGCCGTTTAGTCTCAGACCGTTTAGTCTCAGTTTGTTTAGTCTCAGGCCGTTTAGTCTCAGGCCGTTTAGTCTCAGGTAGATTAGTCTCAGAGCGTTTAGTTTCAGGCCGTTTAGTCTCAGGCCGTTTAGTCTCAGGTCGTTTAGTCTCAGTCCGTTTAGTCTCAGGCCGTTTAGTCTCAGACTGTTTAGTCTCAGGCTGTTTAGTTTCAAGCCGTTTAGTCTCAGGCCGTTTAGTCTCAGACCGTTTAGTCTCAGACCGTTTAGTCTCAGTCCGTTTAGTCTCAGGCCGTTTAGTCTCAGGCCATTTAGTCTCAGACCGTTTAGTCTAGACCGTTTAGTCTCAGGTCATTTAGTCTCAGACCGTTTAGTCTCAGACCGTTTAGTCTCAGTTTGTTTAGTCTCAGACCGTTTAGTCTCAGACCGTTTAATCTCAGGCCGTTGAGTCTCAGACCATTTAGTCTCAGACCGTTTAGTCTCAGACCGTTTAGTCTCAGTTTGTTTAGTCTCAGACCATTTAGTCTCAGGCCGTTTAGTCTCAGGTCGTTTAGTCTCAAGCCATTTAGTCTCAGGCCGTTTAGTCTCAGACCGTTTAGTCTCAGTTTGTTTAGTCTCAGGCCGTTTAGTCTCAGGCCGTTTAGTCTCAGGTAGATTAGTCTCAGAGCGTTTAGTTTCAGGCCGTTTAGTCTCAGGCCGTTTAGTCTCAGGTCGTTTAGTCTCAGTCCGTTTAGTCTCAGGCCGTTTAGTCTCAGTCCGTTTAGTCTCAGGTAGTTTAGTCTCAGAGCATTTAGTCTCAGGCCGTTTAGTCTCAGGCCGTTTAGTCTTAGTCCGTTTAGTCTCAGACCATTTATTCTCAGAGTATTTAGTCTCAGACCGTTTAGTCTCTGTCAACTTAGTCTCAGACCCTTTAGTCTTAGGCCAATAATCTCAGACCGTTTAGTGTCAGGCCATTTAGTCTCAGACCGTTTAGTCTCAGTTTGTTTAGTCTCAGTTCGTTTAGGCTCAGTCCGTTTAGTCTCAGACCGTTTAGTCTCAGGCCGTTTAGTCTCAGGCCGTTTAGTCTTAGACCGTTTAGTCTCAGACCGTTTAATCTCAGTTTGTTTAGTCTCAGGCCGTTTAGTCTCAGACCGTTTAGTCTCAGACTGTTTAGTCTCAGTTTGTTTAGTCTCAGGCCATTTAGTCTCAGACCGTTTAGTCTCAGACCATTTAGTCTCAGGCTGTTTAGTCTCAGGCCTTATCGTCTCAGACCGTTTAGTCTCAGACTGTTTAGTCTCTGTTTGTTTAGTCTCAGGCCGTTTAGTCTCAGACCGTTTAGTCTCAGACCGTTTAGTCTCAGGCCGTTTAGTCTCAAGCCATTTAGTCTCAGGCCGTTTAGTCTCAGACTGTTTAGTCTCAGACTGTTTAATCTCAGGCCGTTTAGTCTGAGACCATTAGGTCTCAGACCCTTTAGTCTCAGACCGTTTAGTCTCAGTATGTTTAGTCTCAGTCCGTTTAGTCTCAGACTGTTTAGTCTCAAGCCATTTAGTATCAGGCCGGTTAGTCTCAGGCTGTTTAGTCTCAGGCCGTTTAGTCTCAGACCGTTTAGTCTCAGACCATTTAGTCTCAGTTTGTTTAGTCTCAGACCGTTTAGTCTCAGGCCATTTAGTCTCAGGTCGTTTAGTCTCACACCGTTTAGTCTCAGGCCGTTCAGTCAAAGACCATTTAGTCACATACAGTGTAGTCTCAGGCCGTTTAGTATCAGACCATTTAGTCTCAGTTTGTTTAGTCTCAGGCCATTTAGTCTCAGGCCCTTTAGTCTCAGACCATTTAATCTCAGACCGTTTAGATTCAGACCGTTTCGTCTCAGTTTGTTTAGTCTCAGTCCGTTTAGTCTCAGTCCGTTTATTCTCACACCGTTTAGTCTCAGTCCGTTTAGTCTCAGACCGTTTAGTCTCAGACCATTTAGTCTCAGTTTGTTTAGTCTCAGACCGTTTAGTCTCAGACCGTTTAATCTCAGGCCGGTGAGTCTCAGACCATTTAGTCTCAGACCGTTTAGTCTCAGACCGTTTAGTCTCAGTTTGTTTAGTCTCAGTTCTTTTAGTCTCAATCTGTTTAGTCTCAGGCCGTTTAGTCTCAGGCCGTTTAGTCTCAGGCCGTTTAGTCTCAGTCCCTTCAGTCTCAGTCCGTTTAGTCTCAGGTAGTTTAGTCTCAGAGCGTTTAGTCTCAGGCCGTTTAGTCTCAGGTCATTTAGTCTCAGACCGTTTAGTCTAGACCGTTTAGTCTCAGGTCATTTAGTCTCAGACCGTTTAGTCTCAGACCGTTTAGTCTCAGTTTGTTTAGTCTCAGACCGTTTAGTCTCAGACCGTTTAATCTCAGGCCGTTGAGTCTCAGACCATTTAGTCTCAGACCGTTTAGTCTCAGACCGTTTAGTCTCAGTTTGTTTAGTCTCAGACCATTTAGTCTCAGGCCGTTTAGTCTCAGGTCGTTTAGTCTCAAGCCATTTAGTCTCAGGCCGTTTAGTCTCAGACGGTTTAGTCTCAGGCCGTTTAGTCTCAGGCCGTTTAGTCTCAGGCCGTTTAGTCTCAGGTAGATTAGTCTCAGAGCGTTTAGTTTCAGGCCGTTTAGTCTCAGGCCGTTTAGTCTCAGGTCGTTTAGTCTCAGTCCGTTTAGTCTCAGGCCGTTTAGTCTCAGTCCGTTTAGTCTCAGTTAGTTTAGTCTCAGAGCATTTAGTCTCAGGCCGTTTAGTCTCAGGCCGTTTAGTCTTAGTCCGTTTAGTCTCAGACCATTTATTCTCAGAGTATTTAGTCTCAGACCGTTTAGTCTCTGTCAACTTAGTCTCAGACCCTTTAGTCTTAGGCCAATAATCTCAGACCGTTTAGTGTCAGGCCATTTAGTCTCAGTCCATTTAGTCTCAGGCCGTTTAGTCTCAGTCCATTTAGTCTCAGTCCATTTAGTCTCAGGCCGTTTAGTCTCAGGCCGTTTAGTCTCAGTCCATTTAGTCTCAGACCGTTTAGTCTCAGGCCGTTTAGTCTCAGTCCATTTAGTCCCAGACGGTTTAGTCTCATTCCATTTAGTCTCAGACCGTTTAGTCTCAGACCATTTAGTCTCAGTCTGTTTAGTCTCAGGCCGTTTAGTCTCAGGCCATTTAGTCTCACGCCATGTAGCCTCAGGCCGTTTAGTCACAGTTTGTTTAGTCTCAGTCTGTTTAGTCTCAGTCCGCTTAGTCTCAGACCGTTTAGTCTCAGGCCGTTTAGTGTCAGTTGGTATAGTCTCAGGTCGTTTAGTCTCAGGCCGTTTAGTCTCAGACCATTTAGTCTCAGTTTGTTTAGTCTCAGACCGTTTAGTCACAGGCCATTTAGTCTCAGGTCGTTTAGTCACAAGCCATTTAGTCTCAGGCCCTTTAGTCTCAGACCGTTTAGTCTCAGTTTGTTTAGTCTCAGGTCCTTTAGTCTCAGTCCGTTTAGTCTCAGACCGTTTAGTCTCAGGCCGTTTAGTCTCAGGCCGTTTAGTCTTAGACCGTTTAGTCTCAGACCGTTTAATCTCAGTTTGTTTAGTCTCAGGCCGTTTAGTCTCAGACCGTTTAGTCTCAGACTGTTTAGTCTCAGTTTGTTTAGTCTCAGGCCGTTTAGTCTCAGACCGTTTAGTCTCAGACCATTTAGTCTCAGGCCGTTTAGTCTCAGGCCTTATCGTCTCAGACCGTTTAGTCTCAGACTGTTTAGTCTCTGTTTGTTTAGTCTCAGGCCGTTTAGTCTCAGACCGTTTAGTCTCAGACCGTTTAGTCTCAGGCCGTTTAGTCTCAAGCCATTTAGTCTCAGGCCGTTTAGTCTCAGACTGTTTAGTCTCAGACTGTTTAATCTCAGGCCGTTTAGTCTGAGACCGTTAGGTCTCAGACCCTTTAGTCTCAGACCGTTTAGTCTCAGTATGTTTAGTCTCAGTCCGTTTAGTCTCAGACTGTTTAGTCTCAAGCCATTTAGTATCAGGCCGGTTAGTCTCAGGCTGTTTAGTCTCAGGCCGTTTAGTCTCAGACCGTTTAGTCTCAGACCGTTTAGTCTCAGTTTGTTTAGTCTCAGACCGTTTAGTCTCAGGCCATTTAGTCTCAGGTCGTTTAGTCTCACACCGTTTAGTCTCAGGCCGTTCAGTCAAAGACCATTTAGTCACATACAGTGTAGTCTCAGGCCGTTTAGTCTCAGACCGTTTAGTCTCAGGCCATTTAGTCTCAGGTCGTTTAGTCTCAGACCGTTTAGTCTCAGACCGTTTAGTCTCAGGCCGTTTAGTCTCAGACCGTTTAATCTCAGACAGTTTAGTCTCAGTTTGTTTGGTCTCAGACCGGTTAGTCTCAGTCCGTTTAGTCTCAGACCGTTTAGTCTCAGACCGTTTAGTCTCAGACAGTTTAGTCTCAGTCCGTTTAGTCTCAGACCATTTAGTCTCAGACCGTTTAGTCTCAGGCCATTTAGTCTCAGTCCGTTTAGTCTCAGACCATTTATTTTCAGTTTGTTTAGTCTCAGACCGTTTAGTCTCAGACCATTTAGTCTCAGACTGTTAATTCTCAGTCCGTTCAGTCTCAGGTCGTTTAGTCTCAGTCCGTTTAGTCTCAGTCCGTTTAGTCTCAGACCATTTAGTCTCAGGTAGATTAGTCTCAGAGCGTTTAGTCTCAGGCCGTTAAGTCTCAGGCCGTTTAGTCGCAGTCCGTTTAGTCTCAGACCGTTTAGTCTCAGTCCGTTCAGTCTCAGGTAGTTTAGTCTGAGTCCATTTAGTCTCAGACCGTTTAGTCTCAGACCATTTAGTCTCAGTATGTTTAGTCTCAGACCATTTAGTCTCAGGCCATTTAGTCTCAGGTCGTTTAGTCTCAAGCCATTTAGTCTCAGGCCGTTTAGTCTCAGGCCGTTTAGTCTCAGGCCGTTTAGTCTCAGACCATTTAGTCTCAGTTTGTTTAGTCTCAGACCATTTAGTCTCAGGCCATTTAGTCTCAGGTCGTTTAGTCTCAAGCCATTTAGTCTCAGGCCGTTTAGTCTCAGGCCGTTTAGTCTCAGGCCGTTTAGTCTCAGTCCGTTCAGTCTCAGACCGTTTAGTCTCAGTCCTTTTAGTCTCAGGTAGTTTAGTCTCAGACCATTTAGTCTCAGTCCGTTTAGTCTCAGACCGTTTACTCTCAGTCCGTTTAGTCTCAGGTAGTTTAGTCTCAGAGCGTTTAGTCTCAGGCCGTTTAGTCTCAGGCCGTTTAGTCTCAGTCCGTTCAGTCTCAGTCCGTTTAGTCTCAGGTAGTTTAGTCTCAGAGCATTTAGTCTCAGGCCGTTTAGTCTCAGGTCATTTAGTCTCAGGCCGTTTAGTCTCAGGTCGTTTAGTCTCAGAGCGTTTAGTCTCAGTTTGTTTATTCTCAATTTGTTTAGTCTCATGCCGTTTAGTCTCAGTCCGTTTCGTCTCAGGCCGTTAGTCTCAGTTTGTTTAGTCTCAGTTTGATAACTCTCAGGCTGTTTAGTCTCAGACCATTTAATCTCAGTCCGTTTAGTCGCAGACCATTTATTCTCAGTTTGTTTAGTCTCAGACTGTTAATTCTCAGTCCGTTTAGTCTCAGATCGTTTAGTCTCAGACCATTTAGTCTCATTCCGTTTAGTCTCGGTTTGTTTAGTCTCAGGCTGTTTAGTCTCAGGTCGTTTAGTCTCAAGCCATTTAGTCTCAGGCCGTTTAGTCTCAGACCGTTTAGTCTCAGGCCGTTTACTCTCAGTCCGTTTAGTCTCAGGCCGTTTAGTCTCCGGCTATTTAGTCTCAGACCGTTTAGTCTCAGACCGTTTAGTCTCAGGTCATTTAGTCTCAGACCGTTCAGTCTCAGACCGTTTAGTCTCAGTTTGTTTAGTCTCAGACC
>NC_054480.1:129811763-129824263 GCF_017639515.1 Carcharodon carcharias
CGTGCTCTCGCTCTCTCTCTCTCTCTCTCGTGCTCGTGCTCTCGCTCTCTCTCTCTCGTGCTCTCGCTCTCTCTCTCTCGTGCTCTCGCTCTCTCTCTCTCGTGCTCTCGCTCTCTCGCTCTCGTGCTCTCGCTCTCTCTCTCTCGTGCTCTCGCTCTCTCGCTCTCGTGCTCTCGCTCTCTCGCTCTCGTGCTCTCGCTCTCTCGCTCTCGTGCTCTCGCTCTCTCGCTCTCGTGCTCTCGCTCTCTCGCTCTCGTGCTCTCGCTCGCTCGCTCTCGTGCTCTCGCTCGCTCTCGTGCTCTCGCTCTCTCGCTCTCGTGCTCTCGCTCGCTCGCTCTCGTGCTCTCGCTCGCTCGCTCTCGTGCTCTCGCTCGCTCGCTCTCGTGCTCTCGCTCGCTCGCTCTCGTGCTCTCGCTCGCTCGCTCTCGTGCTCTCGCTCGCTCGCTCTCGTGCTCTCGCTCGCTCGCTCTCGTGCTCTCGCTCGCTCGCTCTCGTGCTCTCGCTCGCTCGCTCTCGTGCTCTCGCTCGCTCGCTCTCGTGCTCTCGCTCGCTCGCTCTCGTGCTCTCGCTCTCGTGCTCTCGTGCTCTCGCTCTCGTGCTCTCGTGCTCTCGCTCTCGTGCTCTCGTGCTCTCGCTCTCGTGCTCTCGTGCTCTCGCGCTCTCTCGCTCTCGTGCTCTCGCTCTCTCGCGCTCTCGCGCTCTCGCGCTCTCTCGCTCTCGCGCTCTCTCTCTCTCGCGCTCTCTCTCTCTCGCGCTCTCTCTCTCTCGCGCTCTCTCTCTCTCGCGCTCTCTCTCTCTCGCGCTCGCTCTCTCTCGCGCTCTCTCTCGCGCTCTCTCTCTCTCGCGCTCTCTCTCTCTCGCGCTCTCTCTCTCTCGCGCTCTCTCTCTCTCGCGCTCTCTCTCTCTCGCGCTCTCTCTCTCTCGCGCTCTCTCTCTCTCGCGCTCTCGCTCTCTCGCGCTCTCGCGCTCTCGCGCTCTCGCTCTCTCGCGCTCTCGCTCTCTCGCTCTCTCGCTCTCTCGCGCTCTCGCTCTCTCGCTCTCTCGCGCTCTCGCGCTCTCGCTCTCTCGCTCTCTCGCTCTCTCGCGCTCTCGCGCTCTCGCGCTCTCGCGCTCTCGCGCTCTCGCGCTCTCGCTCTCTCTCTCTCTCGCGCTCTCGCTCTCTCTCTCTCTCGCGCTCTCGCTCTCTCTCTCTCTCGCGCTCTCGCTCTCTCTCTCTCTCGCTCTCTCTCTCTCTCGCTCTCTCTCTCTCGCGCTCTCGCTCTCTCTCTCTCGCGCTCTCGCTCTCTCTCTCTCGCGCTCTCTCTCTCTCTCGCGCTCTCGCTCTCTCTCTCTCTCGCGCTCTCGCTCTCTCTCTCTCTCGCGCTCTCTCTCTCTCGCGCTCTCGCTCTCTCTCTCTCGCGCTCTCGCTCTCTCTCTCTCGCGCTCTCGCTCTCTCTCTCTCGCGCTCTCGCTCTCTCTCTCTCGCGCTCTCGCTCTCTCTCTCTCGCGCTCTCGCTCTCTCTCTCTCGCGCTCTCGCTCTCTCTCTCTCGCGCTCTCGCTCTCTCTCTCTCGCGCTCTCGCTCTCTCTCTCTCGCGCTCTCGCTCTCTCTCTCTCGCGCTCTCGCTCTCTCTCTCTCGCGCTCTCGCTCTCTCTCTCTCGCGCTCTCGCTCTCTCTCTCTCGCGCTCTCGCTCTCTCTCTCTCGCGCTCTCGCTCTCTCTCTCTCGCGCTCTCGCTCTCTCTCTCTCGCGCTCTCGCGCTCTCTCTCTCGCGCTCTCTCTCTCGCGCTCTCTCTCTCGCGCTCTCTCTCTCGCGCTCTCGCTCTCTCTCTCTCTCGTGCTCTCGCTCTCTCGCTCTCTCTCTCTCTCGTGCTCTCGCTCTCTCGCGCTCTCTCTCTCTCGCGCTCTCTCTCTCTCGCGCTCTCTCTCTCTCTCGCGCTCTCTCTCTCTCTCGCGCTCTCTCTCTCTCGCGCTCTCTCTCTCTCGCGCTCTCTCTCTCTCGCGCTCTCTCTCTCTCGCGCTCTCTCTCTCTCGCGCTCTCTCTCTCGCGCTCTCTCTCTCGCGCTCTCTCTCTCGCGCTCTCTCTCTCTCGCGCTCTCTCTCTCTCGCGCTCTCTCTCTCTCGCGCTCTCTCTCTCTCGCGCTCTCTCTCTCTCGCGCTCTCTCTCTCTCGCGCTCTCTCTCTCTCGCGCTCTCTCTCTCTCGCGCTCTCTCTCTCTCGCGCTCTCTCTCTCTCGCGCTCTCTCTCTCTCGCGCTCTCTCTCTCTCGCGCTCTCTCTCTCTCGCGCTCTCTCTCTCTCGCGCTCTCTCTCTCTCGCGCTCTCTCGCGCTCTCTCGCGCTCTCTCGCGCTCTCTCGCGCTCTCTCGCGCTCTCTCGCGCTCTCTCGCGCTCTCTCGCGCTCTCTCTCTCTCGCGCTCTCTCTCTCTCGCGCTCTCTCTCTCTCGCGCTCTCTCTCGCGCTCTCTCTCTCTCGCGCTCTCTCTCTCTCGCGCTCTCTCTCTCGCGCTCTCTCTCTCTCGCGCTCTCTCTCTCTCGCGCTCTCTCTCTCTCGCGCTCTCTCTCTCTCGCGCTCTCTCTCTCTCGCGCTCTCTCTCTCTCGCGCTCTCTCTCTCTCGCGCTCTCTCTCTCTCGTGCTCTCTCTCTCTCGCGCTCTCTCTCTCTCGCGCTCTCTCTCTCTCTCGCGCTCTCTCTCTCTCTCGCGCTCTCTCTCTCTCTCGCGCTCTCTCTCTCTCTCGCGCTCTCTCTCTCTCTCGCGCTCTCTCTCTCTCTCGTGCTCTCGCTCTCTCTCTCTCTCGTGCTCTCGCTCTCTCTCTCTCGTGCTCTCGCTCTCTCTCTCTCGTGCTCTCGCTCTCTCTCTCTCGTGCTCTCGCTCTCTCTCTCTCGCGCTCTCGCTCTCTCTCTCTCGCGCTCTCGCGCTCTCGCGCTCTCGCTCTCTCGCGCTCTCGCGCTCTCGCTCTCTCGCGCTCTCGCTCTCTCGCGCTCTCGCTCTCTCGCGCTCTCGCTCTCTCGCGCTCTCGCGCTCTCGCTCTCTCGCGCTCTCGCTCTCTCTCTCTCTCGCGCTCTCGCTCTCTCTCTCTCTCGCGCTCTCGCTCTCTCTCTCTCTCGCGCTCTCGCTCTCTCTCTCTCTCGCGCTCTCGCTCTCTCTCTCTCTCGCGCTCTCGCTCTCTCTCTCTCTCGCGCTCTCGCTCTCTCTCTCTCTCGCGCTCTCGCTCTCTCTCTCTCTCGCGCTCTCGCTCTCTCTCTCGCGCTCTCTCTCTCTCGCGCTCTCTCTCTCTCGCGCTCTCGCTCTCTCGCTCTCTCTCTCTCGCGCTCTCGCTCTCTCTCTCTCGCGCTCTCGCTCTCTCTCTCTCTCGCGCTCTCGCTCTCTCTCTCGCGCTCTCGCTCTCTCTCTCTCGCGCTCTCGCTCTCTCTCTCTCGCGCTCTCGCTCTCTCTCTCTCGCGCTCTCGCTCTCTCTCTCTCGCGCTCTCGCTCTCTCTCTCTCGCGCTCTCGCTCTCTCTCTCTCGCGCTCTCGCTCTCTCTCTCTCGCGCTCTCGCTCTCTCTCTCTCTCGCGCTCTCGCTCTCTCTCTCTCTCGCGCTCTCGCTCTCGCGCTCTCTCTCTCTCGCGCTCTCTCTCTCTCGCGCTCTCTCTCTCTCGCGCTCTCTCTCTCTCGCGCTCTCTCTCTCTCGCGCTCTCTCTCTCTCTCGCGCGCTCTCTCTCTCTCTCTCGCGCTCTCTCTCTCTCGCGCTCTCTCTCTCTCGCGCTCTCTCTCTCTCGCGCTCTCTCTCTCTCGCGCTCTCTCTCTCTCGCGCTCTCTCTCTCTCGCGCTCTCTCTCTCTCGCGCTCTCTCTCTCTCGCGCTCTCTCTCTCTCGCGCTCTCTCTCTCTCGCGCTCTCTCTCTCTCGCGCTCTCTCTCTCTCGCGCTCTCTCTCTCTCGCGCTCTCTCTCTCTCGCGCTCTCTCTCTCTCGCGCTCTCTCTCTCTCGCGCTCTCTCTCTCTCGCGCTCTCTCTCTCTCGCGCTCTCTCTCTCGCGCTCTCTCTCTCTCGCGCTCTCTCTCTCTCGCGCTCTCTCTCTCTCGCGCTCTCTCTCTCTCGCGCTCTCTCTCTCTCGCGCTCTCTCTCTCTCGCGCTCTCTCTCTCTCGCGCTCTCTCTCTCTCGCGCTCTCTCTCTCTCGCGCTCTCTCTCTCTCGCGCTCTCTCTCTCTCGCGCTCTCTCTCTCTCGCGCTCTCTCTCTCTCGCGCTCTCTCTCTCTCGCGCTCTCTCTCTCTCGCGCTCTCTCTCTCTCGCGCTCTCTCTCTCTCGCGCTCTCTCTCTCTCGTGCTCGCGCTCTCTCTCTCTCTCGTGCTCGCGCTCTCTCTCTCTCGTGCTCTCGCTCTCTCTCTCTCGTGCTCTCGCTCTCTCTCGTGCTCTCGCTCTCTCTCTCTCGTGCTCTCGCTCTCTCTCTCTCGTGCTCTCGCTCTCTCTCTCTCGTGCTCTCGTGCTCTCGCTCTCGTGCTCTCGTGCTCTCGCGCTCTCGTGCTCTCGCGCTCTCGCGCTCTCGTGCTCTCGCTCTCGCGCTCTCGTGCTCTCGCTCTCGTGCTCTCGTGCTCTCGTGCTCGCGCTCTCGTGCTCTCGTGCTCTCGTGCTCTCGCTCTCGTGCTCTCGCTCTCGTGCTCTCGTGCTCTCGTGCTCTCGTGCTCTCGTGCTCTCGCTCTCGTGCTCTCGCTCTCGTGCTCTCGTGCTCTCGCTCTCGTGCTCTCGTGCTCTCGCTCTCTCTCGTGCTCTCGCTCTCTCTCGTGCTCTCGCTCTCTCTCGTGCTCTCGCTCTCTCTCGTGCTCTCGCTCTCTCTCGTGCTCTCGCTCTCTCTCGTGCTCTCGCTCTCTCTCGTGCTCTCGCTCTCTCTCGTGCTCTCGCTCTCTCTCGTGCTCTCGCTCACTCTCGTGCTCTCGCTCTCTCTCGTGCTCTCGCTCTCTCTCGTGCTCTCGCTCTCTCTCGTGCTCTCGCTCTCTCTCGTGCTCTCGCTCTCTCTCGTGCTCTCGCTCTCGTGCTCTCGTGCTCTCGCTCTCGTGCTCTCGTGCTCTCGCTCTCGTGCTCTCGTGCTCTCGCTCTCGTGCTCTCGTGCTCTCGCTCTCGTGCTCTCGTGCTCTCGTGCTCTCGTGCTCTCGCTCTCGTGCTCTCGTGCTCTCGTGCTCTCGCTCTCGTGCTCTCGCTCTCTCTCGTGCTCTCGCTCTCTCTCGTGCTCTCGCTCTCTCTCGTGCTCTCGCTCTCTCTCGTGCTCTCGCTCTCTCTCGTGCTCTCGCTCTCTCTCGTGCTCTCG
Source organism: Carcharodon carcharias (assembly GCF_017639515.1). Taxonomy (NCBI): domain Eukaryota; kingdom Metazoa; phylum Chordata; class Chondrichthyes; order Lamniformes; family Lamnidae; genus Carcharodon; species Carcharodon carcharias. The sequence goes on from NC_054480.1 coordinate 129,817,018, forward strand.
CTCTCTCTCGTGCTCTCGCTCTCGTGCTCTCGCTCTCGTGCTCTCGCTCTCGTGCTCTCGCTCTCGTGCTCTCGCTCTCTCTCTCTCGTGCTCTCGCTCTCTCTCTCTCGTGCTCTCGCTCTCTCTCTCTCGTGCTCTCGCTCTCGTGCTCTCGCTCTCTCTCTCTCGTGCTCTCGCTCTCTCTCTCTCGTGCTCTCGCTCTCTCTCTCTCGTGCTCTCGCTCTCTCGCTCTCGCTCTCTCGCTCTCGTGCTCTCGCTCGCTCTCGTGCTCTCGCTCGCTCTCGTGCTCTCGCTCTCTCTCGTGCTCTCGCTCGCTCTCGTGCTCTCGCTCTCTCTCGTGCTCTCGCTCTCTCTCGTGCTCTCGCTCTCTCTCGTGCTCTCGCTCTCTCTCGTGCTCTCGCTCTCGTGCTCTCGCTCTCGTGCTCTCGCTCTCGTGCTCTCGCTCTCGTGCTCTCGCTCTCGTGCTCTCGCTCTCGTGCTCTCGCTCTCGTGCTCTCGCTCTCTCTCTCTCGTGCTCTCGCTCTCTCTCTCTCGTGCTCTCGCTCTCTCGCTCTCGTGCTCTCGCTCTCTCGCTCTCGTGCTCTCGCTCGCTCTCGTGCTCTCGCTCGCTCTCGTGCTCTCGCTCTCTCTCGTGCTCTCGCTCTCTCTCGTGCTCTCGCTCTCTCTCGTGCTCTCGCTCTCTCTCGTGCTCTCGCTCTCTCTCGTGCTCTCGCTCTCTCTCGTGCTCTCGCTCTCTCTCTCTCGTGCTCTCGCTCTCTCTCTCTCGTGCTCTCGCTCTCTCTCTCTCGTGCTCTCGCTCTCTCTCTCTCGTGCTCTCGTGCTCTCGCTCTCTCGCTCTCGTGCTCTCGTGCTCTCTCTCTCTCTCGTGCTCTCTCTCTCTCTCTCTCGTGCTCTCGCTCTCTCTCTCTCGTGCTCTCGCTCTCTCTCTCTCGTGCTCTCGCTCTCTCTCTCTCGTGCTCTCGCTCTCTCTCTCTCGTGCTCTCGCTCTCTCTCTCTCGTGCTCTCGCTCTCTCTCGTGCTCTCGTTCTCTCTCTCTCGTGCTCTCGCTCTCTCTCGTGCTCTCGCTCTCTCTCGTGCTCTCGCTCTCTCTCGTGCTCTCGCTCTCTCTCGTGCTCTCGCTCTCTCTCGTGCTCTCGCTCTCTCTCGTGCTCTCGCTCTCTCTCGTGCTCTCGCTCTCTCTCGTGCTCTCGCTCTCTCTCGTGCTCTCGCTCTCTCTCGTGCTCTCGCTCTCTCTCGTGCTCTCGCTCTCTCTCGTGCTCTCGCTCTCTCTCGTGCTCTCGCTCTCTCTCGTGCTCTCGCTCTCTCTCGTGCTCTCGCTCTCGTGCTCTCGTGCTCTCGCTCTCGTGCTCTCGCTCTCTCTCTCTCGTGCTCTCTCTCTCGTGCTCTCGTGCTCTCGCTCTCGTGCTCTCGTGCTCTCGTGCTCTCGTGCTCTCGTGCTCTCGTGCTCTCGCTCTCGTGCTCTCGTGCTCTCGCTCTCGTGCTCTCGTGCTCTCGCTCTCGTGCTCTCGTGCTCTCGCTCTCGTGCTCTCGCTCTCGTGCTCTCGTGCTCTCGCTCTCGTGCTCTCGCTCTCGTGCTCTCGTGCTCTCGCTCTCGTGCTCTCGTGCTCTCGTGCTCTCGTGCTCTCGTGCTCTCGTGCTCTCGCTCTCGTGCTCTCGTGCTCTCGTGCTCTCGTGCTCTCGCTCTCGTGCTCTCGTGCTCTCGCTCTCGTGCTCTCGTGCTCTCGTGCTCTCGTGCTCTCGTGCTCTCGCTCTTGTGCTCTCGCTCTCGTGCTCTCGTGCTCTCGCTCTCGTGCTCTCGTGCTCTCGTGCTCTCGTGCTCTCGTGCTCTCGCTCTCGTGCTCTCGTGCTCTCGCTCTCTCTCTCTCGTGCTCTCGCTCTCTCTCGTGCTCTCGTGCTCTCGCTCTCTCTCTCTCGTGCTCTCGCTCTCTCTCGTGCTCTCGTGCTCTCTCTCTCTCGTGCTCTCGCTCTCTCTCTCTCGTGCTCTCTCTCTCTCTCGTGCTCTCTCTCTCTCTCGTGCTCTCTCTCTCTCTCGTGCTCTCTCTCTCTCTCGTGCTCTCGCTCTCTCTCGTGCTCTCGCTCTCTCTCGTGCTCTCGCTCTCTCTCGTGCTCTCGCTCTCTCTCGTGCTCTCGCTCTCTCTCGTGCTCTCGCTCTCTCTCGTGCTCTCGCTCTCTCTCGTGCTCTCGCTCTCTCTCGTGCTCTCGCTCTCTCTCGTGCTCTCGCTCTCTCTCGTGCTCTCGCTCTCTCTCGTGCTCTCGCTCTCTCTCGTGCTCTCGCTCTCTCTCGTGCTCTCGCTCTCTCTCGTGCTCTCGCTCTCTCTCGTGCTCTCGCTCTCTCTCGTGCTCTCGCTCGCTCTCGTGCTCTCGCTCTCTCTCGTGCTCTCGCTCGCTCTCGTGCTCTCGCTCGCTCTCGTGCTCTCGCTCTCTCGCTCTCGTGCTCTCGCTCTCTCTCTCTCGTGCTCTCGCTCTCTCTCTCTCGTGCTCTCGCTCTCTCGTGCTCTCGCTCTCTCGTGCTCTCGCTCTCTCGCTCTCGCTCTCTCGCTCTCGTGCTCTCGCTCTCTCGTGCTCTCGCTCTCTCGCTCTCGCTCTCTCGTGCTCTCGCTCTCTCGCTCTCTCGCTCTCGCGCTCTCGCGCTCTCGCGCTCTCGCGCTCTCGCTCTCTCGCTCTCTCGCTCTCTCGCTCTCTCGCTCTCTCGCTCTCTCGCGCTCTCGCTCTCTCGCTCGCTCTCGCTCTCTCGCTCGCTCTCGCTCTCTCGCTCGCTCTCGCTCTCTCGCTCGCTCTCGCTCTCTCGCTCGCTCTCGCTCTCGCTCTCTCTCGTGCTCTCGCTCTCTCTCGTGCTCTCGCTCGCTCTCGTGCTCTCGCTCGCTCTCGTGCTCTCGCTCTCTCGCTCTCGTGCTCTCGCTCTCTCGCTCTCGTGCTCTCGCTCTCTCTCTCTCGTGCTCTCGCTCTCTCTCTCTCGTGCTCTCGCTCTCTCGTGCTCTCGCTCTCTCGTGCTCTCGCTCTCTCGTGCTCTCGCTCTCTCGTGCTCTCGCTCTCTCGCTCTCGCTCTCTCGCTCTCGTGCTCTCGCTCTCTCGTGCTCTCGCTCTCTCGCTCTCGCTCTCTCGTGCTCTCGCTCTCTCGCTCTCTCGCTCTCGCGCTCTCGCTCTCTCGCTCTCTCGCTCTCTCGCGCTCTCGCGCTCTCGCTCTCTCGCTCTCTCGCTCTCTCGCGCTCTCGCTCTCTCGCTCTCTCGCTCTCTCGCTCTCTCGCTCTCTCGCGCTCTCGCGCTCTCGCGCTCTCGCGCTCTCGCGCTCTCGCTCGCTCTCGCTCTCTCGCTCGCTCTCGCTCTCTCGCTCGCTCTCGCTCTCTCGCTCGCTCTCGCTCTCTCGCTCGCTCTCGCTCTCTCGCTCGCTCTCGTGCTCTCGCTCTCGTGCTCTCGTTCTCGCGCTCTCGCTCTCGCTCTCGCTCACGCGCTCTCTCGTGCTCTCGTGCTCTCGTGCTCTCGTGCTCTCGTGCTTTCGTGCTCTCGCTCTCTCGCTCTCTCGCTCTCTCGCTCTCTCGCTCTCTCTCTCGTGCTCTCGCTCTCTCGCTCTCTCTCTCGTGCTCTCTCTCTCGTGCTCTCTCTCTCGTGCTCTCTCTCTCGTGCGCTGTCTCTCTCTCTCTCTCTCTCGTGCTCTCTCTCTCGTTCGCTCTCTCTCTCGTTCGCTCTCTCTCTCGTTCGCTCTCTCTCTCGTTCGCTCTCTCTCTCGTTCGCTCTCTCTCTCGTTCGCTCTCTCTCTCGTTCGCTCTCTCTCTCGTTCGCTCTCTCTCTCGTTCGCTCTCTCTCTCGTTCGCTCTCTCTCTCGTTCGCTCTCTCTCTCGTTCGCTCTCTCTCTCGTTCGCTCTCTCTCTCGTTCGCTCTCTCTCTCGTTCGCTCTCTCTCTCGTTCGCTCTCTCTCTCGTTCGCTCTCTCTCTCGTTCGCTCTCTCTCTCGTTCGCTCTCTCTCTCGTTCGCTCTCTCTCTCGTTCGCTCTCTCTCTCGTTCGCTCTCTCTCTCGTTCGCTCTCTCTCTCGTTCGCTCTCTCTCTCGTTCGCTCTCTCTCTCGTTCGCTCTCTCTCTCGTTCGCTCTCTCTCTCGTTCGCTCTCTCTCTCGTTCGCTCTCTCTCTCGTTCGCTCTCTCTCTCTCTCGTGCTCTCTCTCTCTCGTGCTCTCTCTCTCTCGTGCTCTCTCTCTCGTGCTCTCTCTCTCTCGTGCTCTCTCTCTCTCGTGCTCTCTCTCTCTCGTGCTCTCTCTCTCTCGCGCTCTCACGCTCTCTTGCTCTCGCTCGCTCTCGCTCTCTCGCTCGCTCTCGCTCTCTCGCTCGCTCTCGCTCTCTCGCTCGCTCTCGCTCTCTCGCTCGCTCTCGCTCTCTCGCTCGCTCTCGCTCTCTCGCTCGCTCTCGCTCGCTCTCGCTCTCGCTCTCTTGCTCTCGCTCTCTTGCTCTCGCTCTCTTGCTCTCGCGCTCTCGCGCTCTCGCTCTCTCGCGCTCTCGCTCTCTCGCGCTCTCGCTCTCTCGCGCTCTCGCGCTCTCGCTCTCTCGCTCTCTCGCTCTCTCGCGCTCTCGCGCTCTCGCTCTCTCGCTCGCTCTCGCTCTCTCGCTCGCTCTCGCTCTCTCGCTCGCTCTCGCTCTCTCGCTCGCTCTCGCTCTCTCGCTCGCTCTCGCTCTCTCGCTCGCTCTCGCTCTCGTGCTCTCGCTCTCGTGCTCTCGCTCTCGTGCTCTCGCTCTCGTTCTCTCGCTCTCGTGCTCTCGCTCTCGTTCTCGCGCTCTCGCTCTCGCTCTCGCTCACGCGCTCTCTCTCTCGTGCTCTCGTGCTCTCGCTCTCTCGCTCTCTCGCTCTCTCGCTCTCTCTCTCGTGCTCTCGCTCTCTCGCTCTCTCTCTCGTGCTCTCGCTCTCTCGTGCTCTCGCTCTCTCGTGCTCTCTCTCTCGTGCTCTCTCTCTCGCTCTCTCTCTCGTGCTCTCTCTCTCGTTCGCTCTCTCTCTCGTTCGCTCTCTCTCTCGTTCGCTCTCTCTCTCGTTCGCTCTCTCTCTCGTTCGCTCTCTCTCTCGTTCGCTCTCTCTCTCGTTCGCTCTCTCTCTCGTTCGCTCTCTCTCTCGTTCGCTCTCTCTCTCGTTCGCTCTCTCTCTCGTTCGCTCTCTCTCTCGTTCGCTCTCTCTCTCGTTCGCTCTCTCTCTCGTTCGCTCTCTCTCTCGTTCGCTCTCTCTCTCGTTCGCTCTCTATCTCGTTCGCTCTCTCTCTCGTTCGCTCTCTCTCTCGTTCGCTCTCTCTCTCGTTCGCTCTCTCTCTCGTTCGCTCTCTCTCTCGTTCGCTCTCTCTCTCGTTCGCTCTCTCTCTCTCTCGTGCTCTCTCTCTCGTGCTCTCTCTCTCTCGTGCTCTCTCTCTCTCGTGCTCTCTCTCTCTCGTGCTCTCTCTCTCTCGTGCTCTCTCTCTCTCGTGCTCTCTCTCTCTCGTGCTCTCTCTCTCTCGTGCTCTCTCTCTCTCGTGCTCTCTCTCTCGCGCTCTCGCGCTCTCTCTCGCGCTCTCGCGCTCTCTCTCGCGCTCTCGCTCTCTCTCTCGCGCTCTCGCTCTCTCTCTCGCGCTCTCGCTCTCTCTCTCGCGCTCTCGCTCTCTCTCTCGCGCTCTCGCTCTCTCTCTCGCGCTCTCGCTCTCTCTCTCGCGCTCTCGCTCTCTCTCTCGCGCTCTCGCTCTCTCGCTCTCTCTCTCGCTCTCTCGCTCTCTCTCTCGCGCTCTCGCTCTCTCGCTCTCTCTCTCGCTCTCTCGCTCTCTCGCTCTCTCGCTCTCTCTCTCGTGCTCTCGCTCTCTCGCTCTCTCTCTCGTGCTCTCGCTCTCTCGCTCTCTCTCTCGCGCTCTCGCTCTCTCGCTCTCTCTCTCGCGCTCTCGCTCTCTCGCTCTCTCTCTCGCTCTCTCGCTCTCTCGCTCTCGCTCTCGCTCTCTCGCTCTCTCTCTCGTGCTCGCTCTCTCGCTCTCTCTCTCGTGCTCTCGCTCTCTCGCTCTCTCTCTCGTGCTCTCGCTCTCTCGCTCTCTCTCTCGTGCTCTCGCTCTCTCGCTCTCTCTCTCGTGCTCTCGCTCTCTCGCTCTCTCTCTCGTGCTCTCGCTCTCTCGCTCTCTCTCTCGTGCTCTCGCGCTCTCGCTCTCTCTCTCGCGCTCTCGCTCTCTCTCTCGCGCTCTCGCTCTCTCTCTCGCGCTCTCGCTCTCTCTCTCGCGCTCTCGCTCTCTCTCTCGCGCTCTCGCTCTCTCGCTCTCTCTCTCGCGCTCTCGCTCTCTCGCTCTCTCTCTCGCTCTCTCGCTCTCTCTCTCGCGCTCTCGCTCTCTCGCTCTCTCTCTCGCTCTCTCGCTCTCTCTCTCGTTCGCTCTCGCTCTCTCTCTCGCGCTCTCGCTCTCTCGCTCTCTCTCTCGCTCTCTCGCTCTCTCTCTCGCGCTCTCGCTCTCTCTCTCGCGCTCTCGCTCTCTCTCTCGCGCTCTCGCTCTCTCTCTCGCGCTCTCGCTCTCTCTCTCGCGCTCTCGCTCTCTCTCTCGCGCTCTCGCTCTCTCTCTCGCGCTCTCGCTCTCTCTCTCGCGCTCTCGCTCTCTCTCTCGTGCTCTCGCTCTCTCGCTCTCTCTCTCGCGCTCTCGCTCTCTCTCTCGCGCTCTCGCTCTCTCTCTCGCGCTCTCGCTCTCTCTCTCGCGCTCTCGCTCTCTCTCTCGTGCTCTCGCTCTCTCTCTCGCGCTCTCGCTCTCTCTCTCGCGCTCTCGCTCTCTCTCTCGCGCTCTCGCTCTCTCTCTCGCGCTCTCGCTCTCTCTCTCGCGCTCTCGCTCTCTCTCTCGCGCTCTCGCTCTCTCTCTCGCTCTCTCGCTCTCTCTCTCGCTCGCTCTCGCTCTCTCGCTCGCTCTCGCTCTCTCGCTCGCTCGCTCTCGCTCTCTCGCTCGCTCTCGCTCTCGTGCTCTCGCTCTCGTGCTCTCGCTCTCGTGCTCTCGCTCTCGTGCTCTCGCTCTCGTGCTCTCGCTCTCGTTCTCTCGCTCTCGTGCTCTCGCTCTCGTTCTCGCGCTCTCGCTCTCGCTCTCGCTCACGCGCTCTCTCTCTCGTGCTCTCGTGCTCTCGTGCTCTCGCTCTCTCGCTCTCTCGCTCTCTCGCTCTCTCTCTCGTGCTCTCGCTCTCTCGCTCTCTCTCTCGTGCTCTCGCTCTCTCGCTCTCTCTCTCGTGCTCTCGCTCTCTCGTGCTCTCGCTCTCTCGTGCTCTCTCTCTCGTGCTCTCTCTCTCGCTCTCTCTCTCGTG
>NC_054480.1:129829263-129836763 GCF_017639515.1 Carcharodon carcharias
CGCTCTCTCGCTCTCTCGCTCTCTCGCTCTCTCTCTCGCGCTCTCGCTCTCTCTCTCGCGCTCTCGCTCTCTCGCTCTCTCTCTCGCGCTCTCGCTCTCTCGCTCTCTCTCTCGCGCTCTCGCTCTCTCGCTCTCTCTCTCGCGCTCTCGCTCTCTCGCTCTCTCTCTCGCGCTCTCGCTCTCTCGCTCTCTCTCTCGCGCTCTCGCTCTCTCGCTCTCTCTCTCGCGCTCTCGCTCTCTCGCTCTCTCTCTCGCGCTCTCGCTCTCTCGCTCTCTCTCTCGCGCTCTCGCTCTCTCGCTCTCTCTCTCGCGCTCTCGCTCTCTCGCTCTCTCTCTCGCTCTCTCGCTCTCTCTCTCGCGCTCTCGCTCTCTCGCTCTCTCTCTCGCGCTCTCGCTCTCTCGCTCTCTCTCGCTCTCTCGCTCTCTCGCTCGCTCTCTCGCGCTCTCGCTCTCTCGCTCGCTCTCTCGCGCTCTCGCTCTCTCGCTCGCTCTCTCGCGCTCTCGCTCTCTCGCTCTCTCTCTCGCGCTCTCGCTCTCTCGCTCGCTCTCTCGCGCTCTCGCTCTCTCGCTCGCTCTCTCGCGCTCTCGCTCTCTCGCTCTCTCTCTCGCGCTCTCGCTCTCTCGCTCTCTCTCTCGCGCTCTCGCTCTCTCGCTCTCTCTCTCGCGCTCTCGCTCTCTCGCTCTCTCTCTCGCGCTCTCGCTCTCTCGCTCTCTCTCTCGCGCTCTCGCTCTCTCGCTCTCTCTCTCGCGCTCTCGCTCTCGCTCTCTCGCTCTCTCTCTCGCGCTCTCGCTCTCTCGCTCTCTCGCTCTCTCTCTCGCTCTCTCGCTCTCTCTCTCGCTCTCTCGCTCTCTCTCTCGCTCTCTCGCTCTCTCTCTCGCTCTCTCTCTCTCGTGCTCTCGCTCTCTCTCTCTCGTGCTCTCGCTCTCTCGTGCTCTCGCTCTCTCGCTCTCGCTCTCTCGCTCTCGTGCTCTCGCTCTCTCGTGCTCTCGCTCTCTCGCTCTCGCTCTCTCGTGCTCTCGCTCTCTCGCTCTCTCGCTCTCGCGCTCTCGCTCTCTCGCTCTCTCGCTCTCTCGCGCTCTCGCTCTCTCGCTCTCTCGCTCTCTCGCTCTCTCGCTCTCTCGCTCTCTCGCGCTCTCGCGCTCTCGCGCTCTCGCTCTCTCGCTCGCTCTCGCTCTCTCGCTCGCTCTCGCTCTCTCGCTCGCTCTCGCTCTCTCGCTCGCTCTCGCTCTCTCGCTCTCTCTCGTGCTCTCGCTCTCTCTCGTGCTCTCGCTCTCTCTCGTGCTCTCGCTCTCTCTCGTGCTCTCGCTCTCTCTCGTGCTCTCGCTCTCTCTCGTGCTCTCGCTCTCTCTCGTGCTCTCGCTCGCTCTCGTGCTCTCGCTCTCTCGCTCTCGTGCTCTCGCTCTCTCTCTCTCGTGCTCTCGCTCTCTCTCTCTCGTGCTCTCGCTCTCTCGTGCTCTCGCTCTCTCGTGCTCTCGCTCTCTCGTGCTCTCGCTCTCTCGCTCTCGCTCTCTCGCTCTCGTGCTCTCGCTCTCTCGTGCTCTCGCTCTCTCGCTCTCGCTCTCTCGCTCTCTCGCTCTCTCGCTCTCTCGCTCTCGCGCTCTCGCTCTCTCGCTCTCTCGCTCTCTCGCTCTCTCGCGCTCTCGCGCTCTCGCGCTCTCGCGCTCTCGCTCTCTCGCTCTCTCGCTCTCTCGCTCTCTCGCTCTCTCGCTCTCTCGCGCTCTCGCGCTCTCGCGCTCTCGCTCGCTCTCGCTCTCTCGCTCGCTCTCGTGCTCTCGCTCTCGTGCTCTCGTTCTCGCGCTCTCGCTCTCGCTCTCGCTCACGCGCTCTCTCTCTCGTGCTCTCGTGCTCTCGTGCTCTCGTGCTCTCGTGCTCTCGTGCTCTCGTGCTTTCGTGCTCTCGCTCTCTCGCTCTCTCGCTCTCTCGCTCTCTCGCTCTCTCGCTCTCTCGCTCTCTCTCTCGTGCTCTCTCTCTCTCTCTCTCTCGTGCTCTCTCTCTCGTGCTCTCTCTCTCGTGCTCTCTCTCTCGTGCTCTCTCTCTCGTTCGCTCTCTCTCTCGTTCGCTCTCTCTCTCGTTCGCTCTCTCTCTCGTTCGCTCTCTCTCTCGTTCGCTCTCTCTCTCGTTCGCTCTCTCTCTCGTTCGCTCTCTCTCTCGTTCGCTCTCTCTCTCGTTCGCTCTCTCTCTCGTTCGCTCTCTCTCTCGTTCGCTCTCTCTCTCGTTCGCTCTCTCTCTCGTTCGCTCTCTCTCTCGTTCGCTCTCTCTCTCGTTCGCTCTCTCTCTCGTTCGCTCTCTCTCTCGTTCGCTCTCTCTCTCGTTCGCTCTCTCTCTCGTTCGCTCTCTCTCTCGTTCGCTCTCTCTCTCGTTCGCTCTCTCTCTCGTTCGCTCTCTCTCTCGTTCGCTCTCTCTCTCGTTCGCTCTCTCTCTCGTTCGCTCTCTCTCTCGTTCGCTCTCTCTCTCGTTCGCTCTCTCTCTCGTTCGCTCTCTCTCTCTCTCGTGCTCTCTCTCTCTCGTGCTCTCTCTCTCTCGTGCTCTCTCTCTCTCGTGCTCTCTCTCTCTCGTGCTCTCTCGCTCTCGCGCTCTCACGCTCTCGCTCTCGCTCTCGCTCTCTTGCTCTCGCTCTCTTGCTCTCGCTCTCTCGCGCTCTCGCTCTCTCGCGCTCTCGCTCTCTCGCGCTCTCGCGCTCTCGCGCTCTCGCTCTCTCGCGCTCTCGCTCTCTCGCGCTCTCGCGCTCTCGCTCTCTCGCGCTCTCGCTCTCTCGCTCTCTCGCGCTCTCGCGCTCTCGCGCTCTCGCTCTCTCGCTCGCTCTCGCTCTCTCGCTCGCTCTCGCTCTCTCGCTCGCTCTCGCTCTCTCGCTCGCTCTCGTGCTCTCGCTCTCGTTCTCTCGCTCTCGTGCTCTCGCTCTCGTTCTCGCGCTCTCGCTCTCGCTCTCGCTCACGCGCTCTCTCTCTCGTGCTCTCGTGCTCTCGTGCTCTCGCTCTCTCGCTCTCTCGCTCTCTCGCTCTCTCGCTCTCTCTCTCGTGCTCTCGCTCTCTCGCTCTCTCTCTCGTGCTCTCGCTCTCTCGTGCTCTCGCTCTCTCGTGCTCTCTCTCTCGCTCTCTCTCTCGTTCGCTCTCTCTCTCGTTCGCTCTCTCTCTCGTTCGCTCTCTCTCTCGTTCGCTCTCTCTCTCGTTCGCTCTCTCTCTCGTTCGCTCTCTCTCTCGTTCGCTCTCTCTCTCGTTCGCTCTCTCTCTCGTTCGCTCTCTCTCTCGTTCGCTCTCTCTCTCGTTCGCTCTCTCTCTCGTTCGCTCTCTCTCTCGTTCGCTCTCTCTCTCGTTCGCTCTCTCTCTCGTTCGCTCTCTCTCTCGTTCGCTCTCTCTCTCGTTCGCTCTCTCTCTCGTTCGCTCTCTCTCTCGTTCGCTCTCTCTCTCTCGTGCTCTCTCTCTCTCGTGCTCTCTCTCTCTCGTGCTCTCTCTCTCTCGTGCTCTCTCTCTCTCGTGCTCTCTCTCTCGCGCTCTCGCGCTCTCTCTCGCGCTCTCGCTCTCTCTCTCGCGCTCTCGCTCTCTCTCTCGCGCTCTCGCTCTCTCTCTCGCGCTCTCGCTCTCTCTCTCGCGCTCTCGCTCTCTCTCTCGCGCTCTCGCTCTCTCTCTCGCGCTCTCGCTCTCTCTCTCGCGCTCTCGCTCTCTCTCTCGCGCTCTCGCTCTCTCTCTCGCGCTCTCGCTCTCTCTCTCGCGCTCTCGCTCTCTCGCTCTCTCTCTCGCTCTCTCGCTCTCTCTCTCGCGCTCTCGCTCTCTCGCTCTCTCGCTCTCTCGCTCTCTCGCTCTCTCGCTCTCTCGCTCTCTCTCTCGTGCTCTCGCTCTCTCGCTCTCTCTCTCGTGCTCTCGCTCTCTCGCTCTCTCTCTCGTGCTCTCGCTCTCTCGCTCTCTCTCTCGTGCTCTCGCTCTCTCGCTCTCTCTCTCGTGCTCTCGCTCTCTCGCTCTCTCTCTCGCGCTCTCGCTCTCTCGCTCTCTCTCTCGCGCTCGCTCTCTCTCTCTCTCGCTCTCGCTCTCTCGCTCTCTCGCTCTCGCTCTCGCTCTCTCGCTCTCTCTCTCGTGCTCTCGCTCTCTCGCTCTCTCTCTCGTGCTCTCGCTCTCTCGCTCTCTCTCTCGTGCTCTCGCTCTCTCGCTCTCTCTCTCGTGCTCTCGCTCTCTCGCTCTCTCTCTCGTGCTCTCGCTCTCTCGCTCTCTCTCTCGTGCTCTCGCTCTCTCGCTCTCTCTCTCGTGCTCTCTCTCTCTCTCTCTCTCGTGCTCTCTCTCTCGTGCTCTCTCTCTCGTGCTCTCTCTCTCGTGCTCTCTCTCTCGTTCGCTCTCTCTCTCGTTCGCTCTCTCTCTCGTTCGCTCTCTCTCTCGTTCGCTCTCTCTCTCGTTCGCTCTCTCTCTCGTTCGCTCTCTCTCTCGTTCGCTCTCTCTCTCGTTCGCTCTCTCTCTCGTTCGCTCTCTCTCTCGTTCGCTCTCTCTCTCGTTCGCTCTCTCTCTCGTTCGCTCTCTCTCTCGTTCGCTCTCTCTCTCGTTCGCTCTCTCTCTCGTTCGCTCTCTCTCTCGTTCGCTCTCTCTCTCGTTCGCTCTCTCTCTCGTTCGCTCTCTCTCTCGTTCGCTCTCTCTCTCGTTCGCTCTCTCTCTCGTTCGCTCTCTCTCTCGTTCGCTCTCTCTCTCGTTCGCTCTCTCTCTCTCTCGTGCTCTCTCTCTCTCGTGCTCTCTCTCTCTCGTGCTCTCTCTCTCTCGTGCTCTCTCTCTCTCGTGCTCTCTCGCTCTCGCGCTCTCACGCTCTCGCTCTCGCTCTCGCTCTCTTGCTCTCGCTCTCTTGCTCTCGCTCTCTTGCTCTCGCTCTCTCGCGCTCTCGCTCTCTCGCGCTCTCGCTCTCTCGCGCTCTCGCGCTCTCGCGCTCTCGCTCTCTCGCGCTCTCGCTCTCTCGCGCTCTCGCGCTCTCGCTCTCTCGCGCTCTCGCTCTCTCGCTCTCTCGCGCTCTCGCGCTCTCGCGCTCTCGCTCTCTCGCTCGCTCTCGCTCTCTCGCTCGCTCTCGCTCTCTCGCTCGCTCTCGCTCTCGTGCTCTCGCTCTCGTGCTCTCGCTCTCGTTCTCTCGCTCTCGTGCTCTCGCTCTCGTTCTCGCGCTCTCGCTCTCGCTCTCGCTCACGCGCTCTCTCTCTCGTGCTCTCGTGCTCTCGTGCTCTCGCTCTCTCGCTCTCTCGCTCTCTCGCTCTCTCGCTCTCTCTCTCGTGCTCTCGCTCTCTCGCTCTCTCTCTCGTGCTCTCGCTCTCTCGTGCTCTCGCTCTCTCGTGCTCTCTCTCTCGCTCTCTCTCTCGTTCGCTCTCTCTCTCGTTCGCTCTCTCTCTCGTTCGCTCTCTCTCTCGTTCGCTCTCTCTCTCGTTCGCTCTCTCTCTCGTTCGCTCTCTCTCTCGTTCGCTCTCTCTCTCGTTCGCTCTCTCTCTCGTTCGCTCTCTCTCTCGTTCGCTCTCTCTCTCGTTCGCTCTCTCTCTCGTTCGCTCTCTCTCTCGTTCGCTCTCTCTCTCGTTCGCTCTCTCTCTCGTTCGCTCTCTCTCTCGTTCGCTCTCTCTCTCGTTCGCTCTCTCTCTCTCGTGCTCTCTCTCTCTCGTGCTCTCTCTCTCTCGTGCTCTCTCTCTCTCGTGCTCTCTCTCTCGCGCTCTCGCGCTCTCTCTCGCGCTCTCGCTCTCTCTCTCGCGCTCTCGCTCTCTCTCTCGCGCTCTCGCTCTCTCTCTCGCGCTCTCGCTCTCTCTCTCGCGCTCTCGCTCTCTCTCTCGCGCTCTCGCTCTCTCTCTCGCGCTCTCGCTCTCTCTCTCGCGCTCTCGCTCTCTCTCTCGCGCTCTCGCTCTCTCGCTCTCTCTCTCGCTCTCTCGCTCTCTCTCTCGCGCTCTCGCTCTCTCGCTCTCTCGCTCTCTCGCTCTCTCGCTCTCTCGCTCTCTCTCTCGTGCTCTCGCTCTCTCGCTCTCTCTCTCGTGCTCTCGCTCTCTCGCTCTCTCTCTCGTGCTCTCGCTCTCTCGCTCTCTCTCTCGTGCTCTCGCTCTCTCGCTCTCTCTCTCGTGCTCTCGCTCTCTCGCTCTCTCTCTCGCGCTCTCGCTCTCTCGCTCTCTCTCTCGCGCTCTCGCTCTCTCGCTCTCGCTCTCGCTCTCTCGCTCTCTCGCTCTCGCTCTCGCTCTCTCGCTCTCTCTCTCGTGCTCTCGCTCTCTCGCTCTCTCTCTCGTGCTCTCGCTCTCTCGCTCTCTCTCTCGTGCTCTCGCTCTCTCGCTCTCTCTCTCGTGCTCTCGCTCTCTCGCTCTCTCTCTCGTGCTCTCGCGCTCTCGCTCTCTCTCTCGCGCTCTCGCTCTCTCTCTCGCGCTCTCGCTCTCTCTCTCGCGCTCTCGCTCTCTCTCTCGCGCTCTCGCTCTCTCTCTCGCGCTCTCGCGCTCTCGCTCTCTCGCTCTCTCTCTCGCGCTCTCGCTCTCTCGCTCTCTCTCTCGCTCTCTCGCTCTCTCTCTCGCGCTCTCGCTCTCTCGCTCTCTCTCTCGCTCTCTCGCTCTCTCTCTCGTTCGCTCTCGCTCTCTCTCTCGCGCTCTCGCTCTCTCGCTCTCTCTCTCGCGCTCTCGCTCTCTCTCTCGCGCTCTCGCTCTCTCTCTCGCGCTCTCGCTCTCTCTCTCGCGCTCTCGCTCTCTCTCTCGCGCTCTCGCTCTCTCTCTCGCGCTCTCGCTCTCTCTCTCGCGCTCTCGCTCTCTCTCTCGTGCTCTCGCTCTCTCGCTCTCTCTCTCGTGCTCTCGCTCTCTCGCTCTCTCTCTCGTGCTCTCGCTCTCTCGCTCTCTCTCTCGCGCTCTCGCTCTCTCTCTCGCGCTCTCGCTCTCTCTCTCGCGCTCTCGCTCTCTCTCTCGCGCTCTCGCTCTCTCTCTCGCGCTCTCGCTCTCTCTCTCGCGCTCTCGCTCTCTCTCTCGCGCTCTCGCTCTCTCTCTCGCGCTCTCGCTCTCTCTCTCGCGCTCTCGCTCTCTCTCTCGCGCTCTCGCTCTCTCTCTCGCGCTCTCGCTCTCTCTCTCGCGCTCTCGCTCTCTCTCTCGCGCTCTCGCTCTCTCGCTCTCTCGCTCTCTCGCTCTCTCTCTCGCTCTCTCGCTCTCTCTCTCGCGCTCTCGCTCTCTCGCTCTCTCTCTCGCTCTCTCGCTCTCTCGCTCTCTCGCTCTCTCTCTCGTGCTCTCGCTCTCTCGCTCTCTCTCTCGTGCTCTCGCTCTCTCGCTCTCTCTCTCGTGCTCTCGCTCTCTCGCTCTCTCTCTCGTGCTCTCGCTCTCTCGCTCTCTCTCTCGCGCTCTCGCTCTCTCGCTCTCTCTCTCGCGCTCTCGCGCTCTCGCTCTCGCTCTCTCGCTCTCTCGCTCTCGCTCTCGCTCTCTCGCTCTCTCTCTCGTGCTCGCTCTCTCGCTCTCTCTCTCGTGCTCTCGCTCTCTCGCTCTCTCTCTCGTGCTCTCGCTCTCTCGCTCTCTCTCTCGTGCTCTCGCTCTCTCGCTCTCTCTCTCGTGCTCT